>NW_010194821.1:0-4913 GCF_000695765.1 Mesitornis unicolor
CTCCTGGCGGTGAGGAGGGAGGGTCCTTGCAGACAGTTTTTGATTACTGTGAGGCCCTTGTTTGCTAAGCCTGGACACCAGGTGGTGTGAAGGTGATTTGACGAAGAGGGTAGGTATGTACATACCTTAGAAGGTCTTCTCTCTAGCCCAAAGGAAGGTGTTCTTTTGCCTGGCAGCCTCACTGGGGCTTGCACCATCTGTGGCTGTGTAGCTGTACACTGCTTATGCCGGTGAGGAGCGGTGGGAGCATAAACACAGGGTAGGTGGGGGACTGCAAGAAAGTATAACCCTGGGAAGGAGAATAAAGTGCAGTAGAAAATGTGGGGAAAATGACATGGAGATTTGGTGTGCCTGAGTCATGAAAAGAGTGACTGGATAAGGCCAGGAGGGCCAGTGCCTGTTTGGCTTTCTGCAGGAAAAGGCTGGATACTCTGTGATTTCTTGGGATTTGCCAGGATCTCAGCTACAGCACTGACTGCTGCGGGTGTGTCAGTAAATACTTGTACAGTTTTAACCTTCATAGAGAAGATAAAGATAGATCCAGTAAGGAATTTGTGCAATATAGAGCAGAATTCAGAAGTTGCACAATGTGACTATTTATTAGAAGAAAAAAAGATTTCAAAAGTGGGGTTGCAGAAGTTGGACATTTCCTAGCTCTCAAATTCCAGAATTTAGATAGCTTGTGCAAGCATTGTGCATACAAGATAAACACTTCAATCCAGCTTTAATGTGCTGACCAGAGAAGATGACACTGACCTCTGGGTTTTTTTGTATTGTGTTTTGTCACTTAATAAAAAGTTAGTTTGGTACTGGAAAAAGTTGCTGAACTGACATCTACAAATGATGAAATTTTATGTCCACAAATACTTCTTTATGCTTACTTTGTGTCTTAGATGACGGGAAAGGTGGCATTCTTCTCTTTTTTTTGGTTGGTTTTTTTTTCTTTTTTTTTTTTTCAGCTTCTCCCATTGCAGGGCTAGCATTTTGCATTTTTCTAGAAGGTGGACTGGAGCAGAGTTTCTTTCGTGCCCACTGACATGGGTGACGTGAGAGCCAGATGCTTTTTGATCTTTATTACAGTCACGATACGACATTACAACTCCCTGCTTTCATAATTTGTGCTAATATTTCCTATTAGCACTTAGGCAGCCTGAATTTTTTTCTTTTTAACAGTGTTGATTTTCTGCCCTTTGCGAGAGCAGAAACTTGTCTCCCTGTTTCTCTGCCTGTGCAGTAAAATTATGCACGGTAATGGAAATGCTCACAGCTCTGCATTTCCAGCTGTGCTCTGCCAAACTGACAGGAGCTCTGTTGATTGTTCCTTCTTCTATAGTTGCCCTGATTTTAGTCACCACAAATACAAGCATTATGGAAAACTCATGCAAGTAGTGTGTGTTGTAGTTTGCTCCTGTTCATCATTATATATACATTGATTTGAAATCACTAGCAGCAGAGTGCCTAAATTAAAATGTCTAGTTTAAATTTACCTCAGAAAACTTTGAACAGTTTTACACAAAACAGAAAAGTAGACCTGTGGTCACTTTTTAATTAGAGATTAATTATGTAACTAAGTGTTTCCAAGTTTTTCTGCTTCGTAAGTGTTCTTCGTTACAAGCAAATTGTGGCTCATTTTTAGGACTAAAACCTAAAGCACTAGGAGACCTAACTTTTCAGAATTGCAAAGCACTCAAATCTAATCTAAGCCAGTGAACACTGATGGAGCTGAACTAATTTGGAAATGAGGCCATTGTCTGGGCCTTTTTTTTTCCTCTTTCTTTTCTTACTCCTTCTACCTCTTGTGTTATATAAAACCAGGTTCATATTAGATTATGGATGACTTCCCAGTGGATGTCAGTGAAGGAGTTATTCCAGATAATTTACAGCAGAGGGAAGGGAGGAGAGAGAGTAATTAAATTTAAGGCTAAATTAAAGGACAAGGTTCTGAGTGCATTTTGATCTCAGCTTAAGTTTACAGAAATAAGAACAAAGTGGATCTTGAACAACAGGGCAAGTAATGTTCGCTGTAGTCAATTATTTGTCACAGGTTCAGCGTGAGCAAGTTGTGGTTTTGTGTGAGTTTTTTCTTAGTAAACAAAAGATTTGTAGGAGTAAAAGAGGTGGTTTTTTTTAACCTTGCTTGTGATCACTTAGTAAAGCAGGTGTAAAAGCTAATATATTTGTCCATCTTCTACTCAGTGATGTTACTTCTGTGTTTGTGGCAGATCTGCTGGCTGCACTTCCTAGAGGTTCTTTGCCTTTGCTTAAACCCAGGGCCTCTCCCTCCCAAAAAGGTGTCAGCATCACACTTGTCCTTAGAAATGTTCTTGCTGTAGCTTCACCTTAGTTTTTCACTTTTGTCCTGCTCAAGTGCTTGCCCCTTTCCTCTTGAATGCTAGTAAGTATTTTGCAGCCCCCCCTTGCCCTCATGCTGGGTAATAGGTACTGCGGTTATCTTGGATTGTGGCGTGTCTCTTAGTGGTCTCACGCTAGCATCTCAGGCTGCGGCATGGTATAAATCTAGCACCATCTCATCTGTGCCCTGCTGCAAAGGACAATGTGCTTTTCTCTTTCACCCCAAGTATACACCCTCAAAATTTATCCATATGCACAGTAATCTAGTAATTGATTAATTCACTCGCTTCTCATGGTCTTAACCTAGGAGTGGTTGCAGGAAGGTGGGAGCTGTGGAGACTTGTGGAAAATGGTATAGAAAGCAATGAATGATTTTGTTGATGGCTGAGGATGGAGTCCTTTCTGCGCCCAAGAGTAATGGGTGGCTTAGAGACAGAGTGACTTTCACAGGACTATCAGTTTTAGTATTTAAGCATTTTCTCCCTTTATTTTTGTATGTAAGGCATTAGCTTGTTGCTTCTGTAGCTTGCTTGCTTTCTGCTCACACCCTTGTGTTCATAAGATCCCAAAGATGGGAGGTTTGACAGGTTTGTATAACTGATGTTTCATAGTAAGGCTGCACTTCTCATGTCTTTTGACCTCTGAACTTAGCCATACTGATTTTTGTGTTTGTTTGGTTTTTTTAATCAGAGAGGTGGGGTTTTCTTCAACTCACTGTTAAAAGTAAGAAAATATGTAAACTACGGCTTATTTTGTGCATTAAACATAAGTGATCATTCAAATTATTTATACTTGGCATTCTAGATGGAAATTATTGCTTTCAGTTATTGCCTATTTGCTATGTAATGGATGTCTTGTTTTTCAGAATCGTATTTTCACCGATTAATATACTCTATCCAAATTATGCTATGCAGGCAGCTGTAGAAGTATTGCAACATCAGTGCATACAACTTACTATTTTTGGCTGAAGTTGATTTGCTTTCTCTTCTACTTTTTGCTCCCCTCCTCTCCAAAGCATCATTTATTTCTGCAACGAAACAGAAGAATGTGCTCAGTTGCGCTGCTTAGCAGCTCTGCAGCCTGTGGAGAGTGTGGGCAGTCTCTGTACGCAGCATCCTGGAAAATGTGCGTTCCCTTGAAGTGAGCTGCTGCAAAGCACGTACTTGGACAGTTGTTCCAGCCTGCTCGTGAGAGCTGAAATGCCTGGCCTCTAATACTCCTTGGGATTTGCATTTCCTCTGCCATAGAAGGGTAACCTGCCACAGTTACCCAAGGAGCCCTGAAGAGTAAGGATGCTGAAGATGGCTCTGTGTGCCTGTTATGCAGTCTGGGGTTTGTTACTGGAAGTGGCAGTAGCATTTGGCCCAGTACCGAGGATCACTTGGGAACACAGAGGTAAGCAGAGGAACTTCAGTAGTGCAATACGGGACATTGCCACAACCGCGGGGTTTCTGTGGGTTCTGAAACTCACTGAGACTGCATGTTCTTCCAGCCTTCTTGCTGTGAGTTTGGTGAGGTGTTGCTGGCTTTGCCCAGCTTATGAAATGCTTAGGACGAAAAGTGAATTGGGCACTGGGTTAACTGGTTTCAGGCCCTTCACACAGTTCTGGAAACAGCTTTTTAAAGAAGTGTGGAATTTGCCTTTTTCACCTGAAGGATCTTGCAGCTGAAGCTTGCTTCAAGAGAAAAACCCAATAGTTGTATTTCGTTTTAATCAAATTATTTTTACTTTGAGTCTGAATGTAGTAAAATGCACCTTTCCAGCTAATAATATTTTTTGTTTTTTTCAGTCTGAGATGTATTTTGACACTAAGCCAATCTGTGCACTAAATAACTCATGAAGTGAAGGAAAGATAAGCATTTGGCCCTCTTCTGACAGCATTATATGATGCCTAGAGTTGAAACAGTCTTTTTCACACTTTCCCTGTATTTGAAGTTGCAGCAAATATTCATAACCTCCCAGTACAATTAGCAGGAGTCAGCAAATGTGGCACAAAGAGAATTGATAGGGGTCAGAGAATCCTTTAGCTTTTGCTTTAGCCTGGGTCTGAGGAGAGCTTTACAGCAAGGACTATAATGTAGTCATTTGCTTCTGTTTGTGAATATCCTTTTTTCCACACACACACAACTCCCCTAGGCATGATTACAGACCTAAGAGCGCTGTAACTGAATAAAACCAAACAAGTATATGAAAAAGCAGCCTTAAATAAGGATCTTAAATACTGAGCAGTCATAGAGTAGGAAAAGATAGATGAAGATTATGAATGTAGTAACAATAAGCTGATTTATGAGATGACTGTAGGAAGTGCTTTTCCTATATAGATATAGTGCATGTAGATATCTAGATTTAGATACAGGTATAGATTTTTAGTGAGTTGATGATATGCCTTTTCAGAAGGAATCTTCTCAACGAGGCATGTAGGTCCTGCTTAGGCTCCTTGATTCTCCTGTCTTGTATAATAGTTAAAATTTGGCAAGTTGCTGTTTAATGGTGTTATGGTAATAAGCTGCAGACCCATATCCAAATTACTCAAAATAAATGAAACTTATTTTCATTCCTG
>NW_010194821.1:4944-6854 GCF_000695765.1 Mesitornis unicolor
TTCTCCCTATCTCTGATGGCTAAAGATTTTTTGCATTTAAATATGGGAAGCCTACTTTGAGTAGGAGGGGGAATTTAGTTCAGAGGAAGAATGAACATGCAGAGTTGTATGAACCAGTTTATCAATTTGGGGAAAATTGTCATGCCAAGTAAAAGATTTTTTTAAATTATATGCTTGAGAATCTAATTTAAAATGTATGTTTTCTGAGTATTCTAGTTGAAAACGTGCAATTTCTAATGTTAGAATTGGGAGCAGTAATACATTATTTTCTGTCTGTATCTTAAATAGTCACACTTTCGTTAATTTTATGGTAGTCTCCTGCACAAAATACAGTCCCCCAGGCTTTCAGTCACTTTTCCATTATGGTTGTACATGCAGAAAAAATATTGCCGTGTATTAGTCATTTTGTGTCATCTTTCTCAAAGCCGTTCTGTTCCAGTCTGCCTGCTTCTTTGTTCCACTGTCTCCCTCAACTCTTCTTCCCCCCTTTCTCCCTCTTATCCTCTCCCTTTTCATCTTGATCTGCCCTCATGTTATTTCTTTCAATAATTTGCAGTTTGTCTCTGGTCTCCACTTAAAAAGCAGCTTATTGACTCTGTAAGTGGTTCCTCTTTAGCTTCTATGTCTTCCTACTGCTATGGTAATATGCTGAAGTGTTGTCTTTTAAGGTGCAGAATTTCTTGTGAGATTTGTTTGGGGGAGTTGCAAGTGAGGGGTGACTGACCTGATTTTCCACAGTAGGTAGGTACGTGGAAGGGAAAAGGTGAGGAAGGACCTGATGGGTGGAGGTGCAAAATGGAAGGTTAGAAAAAAGAGAATTAACAGGTAGGAAAAAAAATGCAGAAGGGCATGAGCTATAGGGATCTCTACAAGAGGAAATATTTACACATTTGAAATTGAATGTGAATGTGGAGACCAGTGATTCTGATGTTGATGATGAGAGCAGCTGTTTCTGCTGAATCAAGCTTCTGAGTAGTGTCTTGTCTGTTACATGGATTGTTAGACAACTTTTAAAAAATTTCCCATAAACTTGGCCCTAAGTGATCGTGTTTCTTCATGTGGTGCTGTTTTTCTTTCATTTCAACAGAGGTCCAGCTGATACATTTTCATGAATCTGAAGTGTCAAATTATTCAACCTTGCTGTTAAATGAAGACAAAAATGTTCTGTATGTAGGAGCCAGAGAAGTGATCTTTGCACTAGATGCAGTGAATATTGCTGAAAAGCAGCATGAGGTATGTGTGTTAATAGACTATCTGCCATGTAAAATCATATTCCACATTTGACTTAATTTCCAAATATCACTGCAAACAGCACTTTAGGTGGTAGGAACCTAAAAGAGAAAATACTCTGTGTGCAGATGCGCCTCAAATGAAATGAGGGTGCTGTCCTTTCAGTTTTAGCTTCTGTTCTGTCTCTAGGTGTGTCTGCACAGCAAGCAGTGGTGCAGACAGGTCTGATCCAGCTTGCTCAGAGAGGTACTCTGGATGTGCTGATGCAGGCTTTTTGGAGTAGATTAGCTGATTGAGAAGTCTCCTAACATATTGCTTCCAGTCCTTTCCAGGCTCCTGCTTTTCATCCCATCAGCAGCACAGGCTGAGACTTAGACACATGGAGTCCTACCCAGGATGTTCTAGAAGATATTTTAATCTGAACAAAATATTCATGAGTGGTGGTGGGCAGTTTCACCAACATATAAAACTTCTTTTATGAGTGCACCTAACTGTCAAAGTCACACTTTTCCGTATAAACTGGTCCAATAAGTTTTCTTTACTTTCCGGCCCCCAAAGTGTTTTTCATTCAAATATTAATGAAATGGAGAAGTACTTAAACTTGAGAAACATTTAAAACAGTTATAGTTGCATTTCCCTAATGCCTAAGGTGATGACACCTTCATTAGCAATCTGTAGGG
>NW_010194821.1:6885-48908 GCF_000695765.1 Mesitornis unicolor
GGAAACATCGTGATGAATTCAGAAGATAATAGCAGTGATTTAGCCCCAATTAGGGCACATTCGCATTGCATTTGAAATGAAATACCTCCCCAGGAAAGAATGGCTTTGAACCTTTGTAAGCTACTTGCAAAGCTACTTGCAAAATGGTTTGCATTTACTGGAGATACTCTTAGGATCACCTTTTTTGTGTGTGTTACTGCAAGATTTTTAGACCTAGCATTGAATTAAAATGCACTGAATGTGCCTTTTTGTTGCCTGTTTTTTCTCTTAGTTACACTGGAAGGTCACCGAAGATAAAAGGGCTAAATGTGCAGTCAAGGGCAAATCAGAACAGGTATGTACTTTTATTGAACTTTGAGAAAGATGTTACATATTTCACTTCAAGAGAAGTGATGTTAAAAGAAGAAAGGCCTAAACTGTTTGAAATTAAAACTTTCAAATAATCACCAAAATTCCTTCATTAACTTGACCTTTAGAAACTGCAAAATCTGTAGTCCTATTTTCGTAATTCTTAGTTCATTATTTCTTGCCGGTCATTATTACTTCAGTGTTTGAAAACACATCCTGATGTGTGTGCTTAATGTTACAAGCTTTTCCATTAAAATAATAAACCAGTATTACTTTCACTGAGGTAACTGATAACTGTAGTGTTTTGCTATTGCAATAGTTCCTCCGCAGCACTTGATTTTACTAAAGGACCAATAACTTTATTTGCTTTAGGCCATAGGATTTATCTATTATAGGCCAGTGCTGTTCCAGCAGTGTACTTTTTGCAAACTACATACATGGTTATTGTGGTGCTCAGCAGGTGTGCACCTTGTGGCAGCAGCACCTTGTTGGTGTGACTGCTCAAGCACCCAGCACCTCAACAGCCTGATCTGCCAGCTCAGCCTCTGGGATCCTTCAGTGTTTGTGGAAACCATGGACTCCTCACAACTGTCAGCATGCAGGCTGACTTCCTCATTTTTTGCTATTCTTGGAGATGGTTTATGTGAGGTGGTTGACTGTACACGAATGTAGTTTCCCCTTGTGTAGTGCCAGTTCATTTAGTGAAATGGTAAAGCGAGGGTTTGATGGGTAAGACTGGTGGTCAGTCGGGCTTTTAACACAGGTTTGAAAGTGGAATTCTGCAAGCACTGCGAATACAAAAGGCAGCCCTACTCTATACTTGAAGGGATTTGACATCAGCACCCCCGAACTTGCAGCCTCTTTGTAAAATCTGTTGTAAAAATCCCATGATAGACACCCTGCATTCATGGGACTCCTTGAGGTGGAAGTGGGCTCTCCCGGGGCTCAGCTATACTGCCTTTTCTTGACTGTCACCCATCAATACATTATCCTAACATCATGTATTTAAGGATCATTTCCTCCTTGTCTGCCTCTTCAGGATTGCACTCGGTGTTATTTGTGTTCTCCAGGTTCAGTTGGGGTTACTAGTAATAATATTGATATACAGCCACAATGAATATGAGACATGGATTTCCCTCGTGTGCATGAGCATACAGTCTAGCAGATGGTTTGTGTCTCTCCACCAGAGAGACAATCTTCTGCAGAGATTGCTGGTATTAGAAGGGATGTTAGACTCCATAAATAGGTACTTTACCAAAGCTCCACACTTCCTTTTTTTCCTGACCCCAGTTTAGCAAGTCACATTTACTGCCAGCCATGTTTTTTCTCACTGTACTCATAACTTCTTACTAGCTACATTTATGTAGTAGCTGTGATGTTTTGCATAGTGCAATAGTTTCAAAAGGGCCAAGATAATAAGCCACTACTGCTGTTTCTTACACTGAAACAGGCAGTTTTCTCCCCTACCCATCACCATTATGCTGTCTAGTGCGAACAAAAAGCATTTATGCTTTTTCAAGAACCTCATCTGGCAGAAAACGGGTTTTGCTTTTTCCCTCCCACAGTTTTCTGCCATACTGAACTCACCACATAGTTGCAGGAATACCGTATTTGGCTTATAAGAAGGAAGAGTAGGGACAGTGCATATACTTGCTTAAGTAGTTTATGGAACTACAGTACAGTGCTGATATCTCGCTGTTTACCAGCAAGAATTGAGGGGTGTTGTTGATACTGTTCCCACCCCCCCCCCTTTCCTGTGACTGTTGACTTGTTTTTCTTGGTTATTATTCTGAAACTTTATGGTATCTTTTATTCAAGGCTTTGTTCAAACTCCTTGTTCTATTTCAGAGTCAAAGAAATTAAGACGCGTCCTTGGGTAACAGAGCAATTGATAACCAAGCACTGAAGAAAAAAAATAGATACGAGTGACAAAGCTTTGTAGCTAGTTTGATGGTATTAGAGGTTTCTTTCTTAAGAAACTACTTTGATTATCACTTACTGTTTAATCTAGGTTTACAGGGGATGACAAAGCCTAAAATTTACTCCATGTTTAAGTAGCTGTTCCCATGGATTGGATGTGTATTTGGAGCTTGTGCTTTCATGGAAGATCCTGAGATGCACCCTTCTGAGCATATGGTACTTGGTCATGCTACCTTGCTAGTGGTACTGAGGCAGCTGCACACTACTGGCTCTAGAAAATCAGGTGCTGCAGGACTAGAGCTCCTGGAGACTGGGGAGATGGTATCCCAGTGGCAATGGTATTACCACCCAGCCTTACTGGTGTGTTGTGGCTTTTAAGTAGCAGCAGCAGATGAGCTGCAGCACAACTTTGTTTATGCTGGAATGTGGAAGCTGTGGTTTATCAGACTGGTTGTTTTCTTCTCCTCTTATTACAGACCGAATGTCGTAATTATGTGCGTGTCTTGCAACAGCTGAACGATACCTTCCTCTACGTGTGTGGAACCCATGCATTTCAGCCAACATGTGATTATCTGGTAAGAATTTTGGCTTGATAGCAACTCTAACCTAAAAGCAGCTCATTTAAACAATGAGTTAATCTCCATCCCCAAAGACTTGCAGTTTCAATGCAGGTCATAATGTTTGGATTACATGTTACACTGTCCCACAGTAATAATGGAGTACAGAAATAAACTGTACTGCTCCGTTTTCAAAGCACTTACTGAATTACTGATTCATCTTGTTTAACCGTGGATCTACTCTTTCTTAGCTTTCATAATTCTCTGTGTTTTGCTTGTTGGCATAAAACCAATTTCTAAAACTGCAGTGACATTCTTTGCAATTTCCATCCGTTACCAAATCTCCCTGAAATTTCTTGGATTCCTGTCTCTGCTAGTCTTGTTTCTGCTTCTGGCTATGCCACAGCTTCATAGTGCTGAATGCTGAAGAGTGAAGTCTTAGCGCAAAATCAAAACTCCCTTTTCTTGCTGCTGACTCTTGTATCATTCTCCTTGAATGCAGCTCTTAACAATTCTGAAACTGAGAAATCTTGGAATGGTTTGTTCTTTTTTTGTCTCCACTGCCTGTGAGTCTGTCTGCCATCACCTCTGGAACATTACCAGAAGTTGCCTTAGCTGCCAGTGTCTTCATTACACAGTATAACTGATCACTTCCCCAGTATTGTGGCTACAGTACTCTGTCATCTTCCTGATTCTTACTCCCTCAGTTTTTAAGGGATTTATAAAGTAGTAGCCAAAGTACTCTGTTGCTTTTTAAAAGGTAGTTGGATTATTGCCCTATCTCACAAATATAACTTCATCTCATAAATTGCTAAATCCACTTCAGAAAGCCTTCTTGATTTCTAAAACATTCCAATTTCTTTGCAGGCTAATTCAATAGTTGCCAGCTCTTTCCATATATCAACTGACTTCTGTGCCTTTCATGCACTCTGGCTTTTTTTGGGTGCTTTTTCTTGAGGTCTGTCTGGATTTAACGTTTTGTCCTTTGTTCTTTTCTGCTCCCATCCTCACAAATTGTAGGGTCATATTTCCTCTCTGACTGCTGGACTCAATAAGATTTTCTGAAAATTCTTTTATAATGCAAAAATGCCTTTGCTGAAAGTTGATGATACAGTCTTTTTAGTGTTGATTTCTCAGTTACCTTTGCATGAGTCAAGTGGCTGAAAAGTGCTAACAGTTGTTTTGTGGTTTTCAACTTATTTTTTTGCAGAACTTAATTTCATTTGAACTTGGAGGTAAAAATGAAGATGGTAAGGGCAGATGTCCTTTTGATCCTGCTCAAAGCTATACGTCTGTTATGGTTGGTAAGTTCAGACTTTGCATACCTCATTTTCAGGTGTAAAAATGTTCAGTCATTTTTCCACTGTCATTCTCCAGTCTCAATATCAAAATGGTAGATTGCATCCACATTTTTACCTGTATCTAGAGAGAAATTAGAATACTTACAGAGTCAATCTTAGCATGTTTCTTAAAAGGAGAACTTAAAACTCTACGTTGTTTTGGAAGCAACTTCTAAAATAATGATTTTTAAACTATATATTCAGGTATTTAATATATTTAGTCCTGGTACTTCTCTGTAGTATCAATTACTGTCATTTCAGTAAATTTAACAAGTGGAACTTTTTAGCTGTCCTGAAGGCATATCTGTGAGACAGCATAGGGAAGTGAGATATTTATTGTGAATGTATGACTGCATGGTTAGACACCGCTGAAACTTGATGTGATGAAGCCAGAGTTCATGGCTGTACCCTGGTGTCACAAGGTCACAAGAGAGAAGCTCAAAGTAACACCAGACAGGAAATGAGAAAGAAAAGAACATATTCTCTGCCTTGTTGCCTTAATTCTTAAAAGTTAAGTTTGAATAAAGGTGGCATAGAAAGAGTAAAATAATTACTTCCACAACTTCTGTGGCGTTTCTTGAGTAAATTTGCATGTTTGTACATAAACTGGGGGTTTATGTGTTAAGTGTTAAAGTACCACAGAAACAATGCTGTCTTTTGCCAGTTGCATGTGTTGAAGCAATAATAAACTCAAGTGTAGAAGTATTAGCCCAGAGAATGGTCAGCAGATATGTAAACATAGAGGATGTGTCTGGTACAGTTTAAAGGAAATACTTGTTTATCTTTTCTTATGGGAATTTTAAGCTTATATAGTGTTCCAAAATATTGATGTACCCTTTTTGATATCCAGTGCATAAGAAAGGCTGAAATGTTTGTTTTTGTGTTAAAGATGAGGAGCTTTATTCTGGGACCTCTTACAATTTCTTGGGAAGTGAACCTATCATTTCACGGCACTCTCATCAGAGCCCTCTGAGAACAGAGTATGCAATACCTTGGCTTAATGGTAAGTGGGCATGAAAACTGGACCAACAAAATTGTTTTCCCTTCTTCAATGTCACACTTACAAAGAGTTTGTGTCTTAAGCAGAATAAGGGATAGTTGTCTAATATCTCAAAAAGAATGGATTACAATGATATGGGAATGTGTGCCCTTTTGTACCATCAAGAGATTTTATTTTGAAATTTTGGGATTTTTATTAACATTGACATTGAAAACAGTTTTCAAGCCATACAGGCTTCAATTTGACATTAAAGGGCTTCAGTTAATTTTATATCTTCTTGTTCATCCTTACATTGATGCAGTATAGTTATGATATAGTATGGAAGAGAATGGTTTTGGAATCTAATGGGTTTTCAAATCGGTCTGATTGTGGTTCCTGATTATTTCAGTTCCTGAATTTCAAAATTCACCAAGTTTTGTGAATGCTCAGATTTTTGTCTTTCTGCCAAAAAGGACCAAAATCAAAGTCAGCATTTTCCAGAAGATGCATTATGTACAGGAAGTACAGGATACTGAGTTTTGTAATACATGTTGTAATTATACTGTCATTTTTAGTGTTTCGGCTAATAGCTAAATTAGAGGAGAGGCAGACAAGGGAGGGTACCTTTCCAGGTGCATTAGAAAACCATGCTTCAGTGTGGACTGAAAAACACTGTAGTAACAAGATTATCAAAACACAGAGATCTCTCGGGTATCTTAGTGCTTTCACACAGTGTTTGTAGTTTTGTTTCTCTATTTCAGTTTTTTTAGAGATGCTATTCATATTATGAACAACAGATTGTGTAGGCAGATCAGTGACTGGAGAGCAAATAAATGCAGTGTGAGGTTTGGGCAAGAAAGGACTCCTAGAGGGTCTTTGAAAGAATCAAGTTAGTAGTTTCATATATATATAATATAAAATTCTTTTTCGTATCTGTAGAGCCCAATTTTGTGTTTGCTGATGTGATAAGAGCAGATCAAAACAGCACAGAAGGAGAAGATGACAAGATATACTTCTTTTTCACTGAGGTGTCTGTGGAGTATGAATTTGTTGGAAAACTGATGATTCCAAGAATAGCCAGAGTGTGCAAGGTGGGACAGGAGTTAAAGTTACTCTTACTAATTCAACTAGAACTCTGTGTGTGTGTGTGTGTGTGTGTGTGTGTGTTTGTGTTAAAAAGAATTTATAATTGTGGACTTACTGCAAATTAAATGGAATTGGTTGAACTTAGTGAATCTTAGTGAATCGGCATCTTCAATTGGTTCCTCAGAACTGAGAAAATATAATCGTTGCTTTGGGAGCAAATACTTGATTTAGTTTTGCACAGTGGTGAAATTTCAGTACATCTGAGGGTTCTGCCCACCCTTGATGGGGAAAAATCAACCACCATAAAACTCAGCAACAGGAAAAGACTCTCCCCTGGCTTTTCTTTTTATTTTTTTTTCCTTAAACAACTCTAGGTTTAAGCTCCCTGGGAAAAGCCATCTTTGGTCAGAGCTGAGCAGATATGATGTTTCTCATGTTACTTTCAAGCAGCTGTGTACAAACAAAACCATAGCTGTGTCCACAGCAGAACAGCTCTTGACCATGGTGTGGCAAATGGGACTTCCATGAAACTGTTGAAGCTGCCAGAGCCTCAAGGGGAACAGTCACCAGCAGCCTGGTTCTGTCACACTCGCTGTGTTTCAACCTTAGTGCCTTAAGCTGATTTGAGTATGTACTCAGGAGCGTTGGTTGAAAATCTTGCTGATAAAGGTTTCTTCTAGCAGAAAGTGTTGGTTTAACAAAATTCTTCACAGTGGAATGTGTCAATTTCCTTGGGATTTTTTTTTCCAACAGAAATTTATCTAGCCGTTTTCATTTTGATAAGGTTGAAATGTTTTATTTTGGGTTTACTGTTTTATATTTAAACATGGAAGTCAAAACATCAATAACAAGTTAGTGCCCTTGAGATTTCCATTAAACAAGCAGCTGGAAGTAGGTTTAGATGGGTCTTCTTATTATGGCCTTCTGCCCGCTGACAGCTTGTGCATGCTTGCAGAGAGGAGTATCATGGAATATGAGAGATTTATTCCTGCTCTTTGCTTGTAATAGGATTTGATGGCAGGTTGCAAATCTTTAAGCATTTATACTTAATTGTTTTCATAAAATTGCAGACTTCCTTTTAATTCTTTGCATAACAGTGTTGAATAATGAATGGGGAATATTAATAATGTTTGAATATGCCTACTTTTTGAAGAGAAATCACTGACCTACAGCTCAAGTATCAGATATTTCAAAATACTTCTAGTCAACTTATCTTTACTTCTTTAAGCTGTGTACTGCGAATCCTTAATAAAGGTGGTAACTGCATGTAGGATTAAGCCATTGCTGCATTTCTTCCAAGGAAATTATTAATCTTAGGCAAGTTTAAGTGCATATTGCAGCATTAGAATTTAAACCACAGTTTAGATGTCACAGAACAAATGCTGTATTACTTATTTCTCTTAAGAGACAGTATAATACTTCTGTGCTTATTTTACTTGTTCTAATAAGCAGGTTTTTTTCTAAGGGTACATTGCTCTGGATTTTTCAAGTGTTACTGAAGTATTCTTATTTTATAAGTCTCATACCTCATCTCTACCTCTACGAGTCCACAGAACACCATTCTGCATTATTTTTGTGGAACCAACTAATTTTCCTGTGGTTTCCTTACTTTTCTGTTTGTGAATGTGTTTAACATTTATTGATGTTGCTGTAGATGAAATATTAGAAAATAACAGGGCTCAGTAATGTCATGCTGTATAGCAGTGACTCTTAAATGCAAAAATGCTACTAATTTCCCTCACAAACACCTTTTTATTTTCTTAATATTAAAAGAGGGACCAAGGAGGATTAAGGACCTTGCAGAAGAAATGGACTTCCTTTCTCAAGGCCAGATTGATTTGTACCATCTCTGATAGGAATTTAATTTTCAATGTTATCAACGATGTTTTTATTCTCAAGTCTCCAACTTTGAAGGAACCAGTGATATATGGAGTCTTCACCCCACAACTGTAAGTGTTGTGTACCCTTTTTCTGAGTAACAATTTTTAATCTCAGTTGGTTACTACAACAAGTGATTATGACTCCTGTGATTTTTTTTCTTTCTTCCTGAACTTTTAGGAATAACGTGGGGCTGTCAGCAGTGTGTGCATACAATCTGTCTACTGTAGAAGAAGTTTTCTCTAAAGGAAAATACATGCAGAGTGCTACAGTAGAACAGTCTCATACAAAGTGGGTACGATACAATGGGGAGATTCCTAATCCTCGACCTGGTGCAGTAAGTTTCTGTGGTCTTGGATCTGATGACTAGTCTTTTTTTAATGCTCAGGAGTAAAGAAACTAGAAAATAATAGATTACCTACTAAAGTTGTTTGTTTTTTTTTTTCATTTGCCCTGATCTGAATACTTCGTGTTGTAAAGCTTTTGTAGAAAAACACTCAAGTGATTTATTTTGAGCTTTGTATCTGGGAATCAAAATGGGTTTTTTTAATTTATAGTTGAGTTATTTGCTTTTTTTTTGTATTTTCATTATTTTGTTACTAATTTTCTTGTGGTGAAATAGATGTCAGTATACACTAAGCAGCATCAGATACTTTTTAGTTCAATGAACAGAAATATAGCAAACTTCACATGGTCTCAGGAGATTCAGCGGGTTTATCCAATGCAGTGCATTGTTCTGCAAACTAAAATGTTCTTAGTGCTGTGTGTCTCTCACACTTTTCTTACTTTCTCATGTTCCCTGCAGTCCTCTTGTTGCTATTGCTGAAGGAGGTGACAATTAAAAGTAATTAAAGGTGCATGAAAGTCCAGAAAGAATATTTTCCTAAAATGCAGTTTGGGCCCAAACAAGAATGTAGTATGAAGCTCAGGGATTAGTACATCTCAGAAGCTAAAGCGCTACGAGACCTGGGGACCTTCCGTAGTGTAATGAGTATAATGTAAAGGTGTGCATACTGGCCAAAAATAATGCAAGAAGAAAATGCACGTAGCTGCTGTTAATTGTCTCAATTTTGTACAAATAAATGATAAAATTTTGCTTGTCTGTTTTTCTGTTTCCTCCAACCTTCTAGTGCATAAACAATGAAGCCAGAGCATCAAACTACATGAGTTCTCTGAATTTACCAGACAAAACATTGCAGTTTGTTAAAGACCATCCTCTAATGGATGACTCGGTGACACCAATGGGAGATAGACCTCGACTTGTAAAACGAGATGTGAAGTATACCCAGATTGTAGTAGACAGAGTCAGAGCACTCAATGGCACCATATATGATGTTATGTTCATCAGTACAGGTGAGTTCTGCAAAACACTTTCTTAAAGGATGCATTGATTCTTTAGGCTGAAGTATATTCGAAGAAACTCTTGAGATTTGTGTACTTACAGTACTTTTACACCAGCTGGTGTTTTCATTAAAAAGTAAGGGGCCATGGTGAGTAAGTGGAGAATCTTACATGATTTGAAAAAGTATTGTAACAAAAGAATTTTGAAACTGCAATGAGAGAAGCAAAAAGACACAAGACAAGCCTTAACTTGTCATTTTTTGTTCTAGAGTGTTATTTTTTGCTCAGAGCTCCTTATGATTGCAGGTTTAATGGTTGCCATTGGTGCAGAGTTGTGTGAAGTCCTTTTGCTGAAGAGCAAGCAGATTATTGAGTCAACTTAGAGCAATTGTGCATTTTTTCCTCTGCCCATTTATTTTAAGTATCTTTCTTAAATATATTGCTTTGTTGTTTCAGATCGAGGAGCCCTGCACAAAGCTATCAGCTATGAAAATGGAATGCATATTATTGAAGAAACACAGCTTTTTCCAAACTTTGAGTCAGTCCAAACTCTCCTGCTTTCATCCAAAAAAGTAAGTGCTATAAACATCACAGCATTCATCTCATTTTTGCTCTTCCACAAAATGTTAAATACCACCATGTAATGAAACTGTCGTGATGAAAGAAGACCATCACTGTGCACAGAGCCAAAGACTGCATCTGAAACTGCTCATGCTGCAGCAGTGTCATGTATTGCCTATTTGCATTCAGAGTGTTTGGTACATGGCAAGCTTCAGAAGGACTCTAAATATGGGGAAGGTGGTGTTGGGAGGCAGTACAGGTGTGTAGGTCTTCACTTGGATTTTGCCTCCAGAAGCTGAAAGCTGTAATGGGTTTTAAGGTACCAATTTTCTGGTTAGAAGTAAAGTAAAAATCCTGACCCCTTACGGCCATTACAAATCCGTGAGGAAAAGTCTTCAGGGGTTTAGCAAAGGTTTAGCATATAGTCCTAGGAAGAGAGAACAGTCTTGTCTAGCAGAGAGACTCATAATTGTGTAACTACTTGATTTCTGCTGTCCTAAATTGTGCAGGTTCCTGCACACTGGATGTATCGTAAGAGCAGTCACATTGTTGAGGACTCTGGTGAGGTGCTGTCTGCCAGGCAGAACACCAGCTGCAGGTCCAGCTGGGAGACACAAGCCTTGATGCAGGCTCCAAACAGTTCCTCAAGAATATTCTCAAAGGGGGCAATGTGAGACATGCCATAGGGACTCCACAGGGAAAAAGAAACTTCTCTCAAACCTTAGGATTGAAACAAAACACTGCTTCCTGCATGCCACTGTGGAGAGTAACAGCTTGTATCTTTGGCAAGGGAAGATTTCCATATAGCTAGAATAACTTCGGCACTTAAAACTGGCACCCAAAACTGAAGCAGTGCTGTCCAGTGCATTCCCATAACAGCAGCGCTCTTTTTCAGTGATGAGGGGTTGGAGATTGGATCAGGTGCCAGTCGTGAAAGCTCTGTAGTTGTGGTATCACCCAAGCAGGGATTTTTTTCTGCTCCCCAGTGTGAAAACACAAGTTTCTACCTCCTTGGACATCACAGTAGCAATCAGTCAGTTGCTCCTGAAGTCCTTCATAGTGCTGGTACTGTAATATCTGTAGTAGCATCTCATAGTCGTGGATTAACTGCAGGAGTTAGTCATTATTACCCTGATGACAGGCTCTAGATCTCTGTGGAGTCAGAGTTCTTTCTGAACACAGTATTGTGGTGGTCTGCAGGCCCTTCTCATATACCTTCACCTTCTTCGGAGGGTGGTGGGCAGAGTTGAGTGAGCCTTACAGTAGAGCCTGTACTGATTCCTGCCTGACTAGAACATGCCTCTGGATTTTTTTAAATGGTCTACGTGTTCTCTGAACTTGTGGATGTACCATGCTGAGACACTACAACCCATGTGCACTGCTGCACTGTTGGCTTGGATGTTAGCTAGCAGAGGGAGAGAGATGAGCGATGCTTGGTGCATTAGTGGAGCTTTCTGTTAGAGTGCAAAGCTTTTCCTGGGAAGTTGTGCATCTCCAGCACTGCAGATTTCCTTCTGTGGGCACTCAGCGTAATCCAACAGTAGGTTAAATTTCAGGATGAAAGACTGCATTTGAATGCGTGTCTCTGAAGGCTGATTCTCTTTCAAAATCCATCTTCCAGCAGTGCAAGCATATTCTTACTTGATCCAGTTTTGTCTTTCATCTTCCAGTTTCATGAGTTTTCCTTGAAAGGTGTCTGCACAATTCAGGTATGAGATGGATCCAAAATGATTTGTCCTTGGTCTTGCAGCTTCCTCTAGAGGCTGCTGTTAGTCAGAATGCAATGTTCATTAGCTTAATTTTAAGACAGAATTCTTCATGATCATTGCATTAAAGAGACTAACCTGTTCCAAGTTCTCATGGCAAAACCTCCTGAAATACTGAGTGAAAGAGTGACAGAGAGTCCCAAAACCTAAATTCAGTCCTAAGATGCCCCATTAGTTGTTTTCATGAGGCTGTTTCTGGTGTCAAGACTAAAAGTCTGCACTGCAGACAAGAGCTTTTTTGATGAATTATTCTCTATTAGAAATCATTCTTGGATGTCTGCCCATCACTCAAGCAGTCTCCCTGCAGACATGACCCCCGAATACATATCTACACACTGAGATCTGTATGGCTGCAGTACAGGAAAAGCCACTCTGTGCCTGGATCTGACTCATTTACCATGACAACTGTGGTAGGGTGCTGATAAATCCACTCAGTATTCTGCTCAGGATGAAGCCAGCTCACTGCCAAGGTGGGGTGTGCTGTTCGGCTTTGAGTGCACAGCCTCTCAAAAGGACTAGGGGGTCGGTCACTGGTGGCTTTAGGTTGCAGCGCAGACCCCTTTGTTGAGGCTTTGCATAATAACATTTAAATTCACGACGTACCTTTAGTCATCTGTTTCCTTGAGCTTTGAAACAGAAGAGTGAAATAAGGCAGCTGCCCGCCTTGTTTAAGAAGGATATTTGAGATGAGTGTGGTCTTTTCCTGCCACACTCAGAGTGAGCCTTGTTTGTGATCCTCAGAGACAGCAGGTCAAACAGCCAATCTGTTAATAACCCCCTTTTCCTAAGCATCATACCAGCGCTGTTTCCTTCAAATACTGTCCAGTGTTCTCGAGTGGCGAGTAGGCATCTGCGCTTGGCTCTCGTAAGGCTGATGCTGATGTGGCTGCAGAGACCTGACTGGTAGAAGAGCTGAAGGCGATGGGGCTGCTTTGGGTTAGCAGGAGCAGGAGCAGGTCCTCCCTTCCACAGAACCTCGCCTGTTCAGGCTTGCACGTGCCTGCTGCAGCCTTGCCATCAGCACAGTCTTGCCTTGCGCCTTATGAGGATTGCTGGTGTATTCGTATTTGTGGAGAAACTGTGTGATAAAGCCATGGTTACTTTCCATTCTTTTAAACTGTATTTTTTTGTCTTTTTGCACTTCCAGCATCGCTGAGTGTTTTCAAGATAAGTTTACTTTCCTTTCTAGAAATAAAAGCTAGTAAAAATGCTTATTTCCCTTTTTTACAAACATGACTGTATGTATGCATCTCTTTACTTTTAATGATTTTTAAATTGTTTCATGAATTGGATTGTTCGACTTTGAGAAAGTGATTGACTGGTTTTTTTCTTGTGCTTTGTTTTTTTAGGGCAGAAGATACCTCTATGCTGGCTCAAATTCTGGTGTGGTTCAGTCTCCAGTGGCATTCTGTGACAAGTACACCACTTGTGTTGACTGTGTTTTAGCAAGGGATCCTTACTGTGCTTGGAAACAGCTTGAAGCTTCCTGCATTGATATCTTTAAAGAAAGTGAAATTGAAAGGTAATGGTAGCCTTTGATTACCTTACAGTTACAATCTATGTTGCATCAGTCTTGCCCCTTACTGATAACTGGTATCTTTTTTGGCTGAATGTTTTCAGATAAAGACTTTTTCCTATCCATCTGTGTCTGCTTGTGCTATTCAGATAAGATGACTCTTACTTAGTATGAAAGGATGGGCAGGCTATAGGAAACAAGATTTGGAGTTGTAATACTTGGACTTCCTTTTACAGGGACTGGATTCAGAACATAGGTGGAGATGCATCTTCTTGTTCTGGTGAGTTAGTCTTTGAAGAGCTATTTCACGTGTGTAGGTGGAGTAGTGAAAGAGCTGTGTTAGTGTGGCTTGGTTTTTGTGATTATCTGGGCATTCATTTGTATTTGAATAGGTATGAGATTCAGCTTTTGAATACTTGAGCATCTGTACAGCCTGCATGTTGTCTTAAAATTTCTGTATATGTATACATTTCATTGTGCAGTGCACAAACCTCTGAAATGAATGGTAGCACCTCAACAGTGACTTGTGAATGAAAGCAGTATTTATCGCAAGTGCTTCTAGTGCAGAGGGCCCTGTCTTTCTGATACAGCATTTGACATTCTACTGTGAGTCTTGATAAGTGCTTGGTAATTGCCACTGGATCAGATGAAATGATCCTGAAAAAAGATGGTTTTATGGTGAGAGGGGAGGGGGACTCAGCACATCATACAGAGCAGCTGAAGTACCCTCCATAGTGCTTTAAGGCAAGTAGCCACGGGTTCTTTCTTTATAGTGCGTGCTGCTGCCATCAGATCAAGGAGCTCTCAAAGAGGAGTAGTGTTACAGGAGACTTGTACTGCAGTAGACAAAGCTCTTAAGAGTTTCATTTACTCTGTTTTTATTTTCTATTCCAAGCAAAGCATGGACTGCCATGAGAGTTTTGCTTGTTAGTTGTTTCTTTTTTTAGTTATTTTATGGCAAACTCACAATGCAATACCATAAGTGCTGATATTTTTTTAGAAGAGAGTTTAAGTTGAGTAACAGGCACTTCATTCAGTCTCTTCTTGAATATTTTGTAGTTGCCAATACACTTAAAATGCACTAATTGCATATAAAGTGGTATCAAGTTCAGCATCTTATCTCAAGCAATGGCTCATCTTAGATGCATGCTCAGTCACAGATCAGCAGGGTCTCACTGTTAGCTAGAAGTGGAGGCTGTCCTAGAGTTTGAGGTGTCCTATCTCTTAGTCTGTCTTGATGTCTTGTACACAGCTGTAGCTTGGTATTTCACTGGGATTCTTGCATGCTGTCATCTTGGTCTTGTGAGGTACTTTGACTGCTGTAATTTTCACATTTCTGTTAAGACTACAGCACAGTCTTGTGAAACTGTACAGATTAGAGCAAACGGGAATCATTGCTGATACTCTGCACATTTATTTTGATGTTCCAGATAAAGTAAGAGAGAATTCTCTACAGCATACATTCAAGCATGGGAGCACAGCAGAACTCAAGTGTTCTCAAAAGTCCAATCTGGCACAGGTAGTTTGGAAGTTCAAAGATGATGTGCTGAGAGTGGAAAGCCCGAAGTACCGTCTGCTGGAAAAGGCGCTGCTCATATTCAATTTATCAGAAGGAGACAGTGGTGTTTACCAATGTTTGTCAGAAGAAAAAGTGAAGAATAAGAAATTTTCTCAAGTGCTGGCTAAGCATGTTTTGGAACTGAAAAAGTTCCAGCATACCACAGTGGGCCCCACAGTGGCAGCTGTACCAACAGAAGGTAATAGTGATGTGCCAGAAGTCTCAGCTGTATCAACCAAGGGGTCTGCCGCTCACACCACCACCACTCAGTTGGTGCCGGTCACAACAGCAAGGATAGTGACAAAGCCCATTGGTCCTGTCGTAACAAGTGCAGCCTCCAACACAGAGCTCTTCAATTCAATTCCTGACGCGGTCCCAGAAAAGACGATGTTCCTCAAGTCAAATGATAACTTCCTGTTGATGTTCCTCTTCCTCTTCTTTTTTATTCTTTTCTTGTGCCTGCTCTCCTACAACTGTTACAAAGGGTACTTGCCAGGGCAGTGCTTGAAGTTCCGCTCTCTCATGCTGCTTGGCAAGAAGAAGACGAAGTCCAATTTTTCTGATTGCGAGCAGAGTGTGAAGGAGACACTGGTGGAGCAAGGCAGTGTCAGCCACCAGAGCGCGGAGCAGCCGAAGCCAGCCCATGACACCGGCTACGAGACTGAGCCCGACTGCGGGAACAGCCAGCTGCAGCCTGGGGATTCGCAGGCTTCCCGAGAGGCCAAGAGCAAGCCCTTTGACGTCAAGTGTGAGCTGAAATATGCCGACTCGGACGCAGAGGGGGACTGAAGGACCCAGTTGTCCATTTCAGTGGTGGAAATCAGCTGTGAGCCTGCGGCTGGCGGCTTGAGCACACAGAGCGTGGGTGTCATGGCTGAGCCATAGTGGGGATACTTACTTAAGCTGTACAGCAAGCTAATTTGCATTCAGATATCGCCAGATTAGAGAAGCGGTGTTCTTGTCTGCAGACCATAGCGTCTTGTGTTGTACTGTCTTTTTTTATTTTTTAAATGGCCAGTTTCAGATTGCCATTTGTTTTGTTCCCATTTTTTTCCCCCACCAAGTGCTTTGCTCTGGTGAACAGTTGCTTATTCTTCAGCCCTGCTCTTCCATAGGATAAAAGTAACTTTCTAATTCAGTTGGCTTTAAAAAGTACTTCAGTCTACACATATTTTTAGCTGCCATTAAAAAAGACCTAGTTTCATTTTAATTCCAAATTGGAAATTAAGTTTAGTTTATCAGATTGGTAAATTATAGACCTTTGTCCAGATTGGGACTTTTTTTTTCTTTGCTTTTAGTGATTTTTTTTTTTTAGTTTTATGCATTGGCACACTAGGTCTCTTTAGTTGGTTAATTTTTTTAACTGCTTTTTAAGTAACTTACACTTTAAGGTATAATGGGGATAGCATTGGCTTGATTTGTGTGACTCTCAGGGATAATCTTGTTTAAAGGCTTTTTTCTTTGCTGCTTTCTAGAAATTTATGTACAACAATACCAGTACAAATCATGGAGTAAGTGGGGAAGACAGAGGAAATAATAGAATTAGGAATGCTTTTCCCTTTTCTCTCGTCTCCCTCCTCCCTGCCCCCTTAACCAGCAAGCTGGACATAGTGACATTCCATTTTCTATACAAAACAGGACTTTTTCTTGTTGGGGTTTTTTTTTTGGTTGTTGTTGTTGGTTGTTTTTTTTCCAGTAGTTTTTTTGTTTTGTTTGTTTTTTGTTGATGAAGCAGTACAGGCAAGCAGCTGTCAGTAGTGACGTGGAGAGAAGTTTTTTGCACTGTGGAAGTGAAACAGGAATTGGGAAGAATTAACTACAGTAACTGCTAAGGACTTTCTGGAATGAACTGTTAGGTTACAGCCTGATGAGAAAACATTGCCGAATTTTTTTCCTTTTCAGATTCAGAAGTAACTCAACTTCTTTCTTGTGACAAATCTTTGCAGCGTCACCCTTTCTGGATGACACCTTCCAATGTCTTTATGCAACTGGAGACTGAAACTGGAGCTGCTCAAACAATCACTCGTTTGAACTGTTCATGTGAATCATGCCTGCAAACATGAAAGTGTGCATTTGTTCTTAGCCTGGTTCACAGCAGCACTGTTTGTCTGTAAAAGCATTTTGTGCGGTACAGTCCTGAAGAATTGTTCCTCTCACTGCATCTGTCTGTAGATATTGCTAGAAGTAGAATACATTTTAACAGAAATAGCAGTATGCCTGAGCTGCTTCTCTGTGTTGGAACATTCATGCAAACATAATTTAGACCATCTTAGTGTAAACAATTTATATTTTATAAGATTCAGTTTGGTTTTATTTTTCTATTTTTAATTATGTACATATAACAGAATAAATATTAAAATAAATTGTATTATATCTTGGCTTTAATGAATCTTGACACTTTCCATACTGCAAATGCTAGGTGTTCCTTGTGGTTTCCTGGGGAGTGAGGGGGGTGGGGCTGGAAACGAAAACTTTTGTAATTAATTTGAAGCAGATTCTCTTCTCAGCTTTAGCTGAATGGGTTATAACCTGGGGTGGAGGGGATTGGATGTATGGAAAAAAAAAATGGGCAGAGGAGAAAAGTGCTGTTCTCTGGGGCTCTGGGGTCACTTCGTCTTACTACCTTTCTAAAGCTCATTTGTCTTTTTGCATTACTTCTTCAGTGTGTGATGTATTTCTTGCAACTTTTTTCCTTAGTACCCTCTTTTTTTTTTCTTTTCTGTCCTCTTCTGTCACGCAGCCTCATCTCCTATACCTTTCCCTCCTACTGGTACCTCCTTTTTGTCCTGTGTGGGAAGTGATTCACCTCCTTCACCCACCAGTACCCAGCCTGATGTTTGGTCTAGCACAGACTCTGTAAAGGTCATGTTGTTGCCACCTTTCCTAAGTGACCAGGCACAGCATGTTTGTGTCCGAGGACCCTTCCGCCTCTTCTGCCAAGCCACAGGTGAGTTGGAGGACCCTGTCGAAACCAACATTTTCTGCAAGATTTAGGTATGTTGCCATGCACTTTATGTTTTACTTTTTTGGTTATTAAAAAAAAAAAAGGCCATTTCAGTATGTATCGTTACCATGCAGTTACAAGGGATCTGGCACTGCAAATGCTGTACTGTGAAATGCAGGCTCTGGTTTAGCAGCCTGCTTTAGTTTATTAATAGTCAGCTGATTTCAGTACGCTCACTTGCATGCTGGAGTACTTCACTGAATCATGATTCCATATGGGTGCTTAGCAGGTAAATATTTTCATGGTCAGTATGTATGCCATCTAAAAGATACACATCTGTTGGATTTTAATTTTAGAATATTCTTCTGGATCAGGTCAGTTACTCCTTTTTTAGTCTTACTGCGAATAATAAAATACTTAAAGTAGTGACATTTTATGAATATTTTTTCTGAGGTGTACAGGAAAAGGGCAAAGCTGTATTTCCTATACAAATTCAACATTAGTTTCTCAGCTTTTTGGATAGTAGTTCTGCGTTTAAGCTAAGTGAGATTTAATGGATCTAAACAGGCCTTAAAATGTAACCATGTTCCTTAAAAGAAGTGATTATAGATACAGATTAACTTTTTAAAAGTTAACAAAGACATGATTTTTATTTCCATGGCTAAAAAGGACAGCAGTGGGGTCAGAGTTCTTTCATAGAATAGAATCATTTAGGTTGGAAAAGTTCTTTCAGCAATGATTTGTTCACTGTTGCTATGAACAGTTCAGAAACTTTTTGTTGTCCATCATGAAAAAAAATTGTAATAATAGCATAAATAGCACAAAGGATTTAAAAAGTTTGATAATTGTTCTACAGATCTGGAATTTATTTTACAGTTACTTTTTTCATCCAGCAGAGTCCATTTTAACTTGATACTCGTGCAGCCTTTAAAAAATTGTCAGTAATTGCCATTGCCTTGGCAGTGAACTTGAGCAGTGCCTTAAAGTCAGCCTTAAATTCAGTCCTGAGGAGGCGGGGACAAGCAGTGGAGGAAGCTGTGGCAGAGACATCCAAGGGATCCAGTGATGGCACAGACAGGGGCAGAAGGAGCCATCTGTGGGCACCTTTCCAAATTCTCTCAGAAAGCAGTGAAGGACTGGACTTTGTGTTATGGGGTTTTACTCCCTTTGGGAATCACAAGACATTTGACTGATATATCACACCCTTCTCTTACCCAGACTAACAACTACATTCTGTGGATTTAAAAAAAAAATAACCAAACAAAACACAAACAAAAAAACCCCAACCAAACAAAAATAACCCCAACAAAGGCAGACCAGCATACCAAACTGATGTAGATCTTTTGCATCTATCTGGGACCTGCATGTGAGGATGTGTCTTTATTTCCCTCAGCTACGAATATAAGGTAAACTGTGTTTGCAGGGAGCAGGAGGGTTAAATGAGACTGGCAGAGAGTTAAATGTTTTATGGTTAAATGTTAAATTGTCTTCTGCATAAAGACTGTGTTTGGTACCAGCAAATGTATGATGCAAATACATAGGTTACCCCATCATCCAATCAAAAACCTGAAGCTTATTTTTAATTAAGTTTTCAATGTTATTTTTGTAAGAATTACTGAATCTCTTCCTTTTTTTAATTGTAAATGTCTGCTTCAAGCTGTCTGGAAACTCCACGAGCTGGTGAGTTTTGTTACTCTTACTCATCTCACATGTTTTAACATGAAAGCCCGCCTAAGGATACTACTTCACAACCTTGTTACCGGCTCATTTCAACAACGTTAAGTTAAACTGGGTACAGTACAGCCACTTGTCACATACTGTTACTTTTTTCTGGAAAATGAGTTTTTCAATAATGGAGTACTCCTGTCCTTCCTGAAAAGGAAGGAATGCATCTCCCTTCACAAATTACCTCCCAGTTTCTCTCTACTCCCCTGAAGAGTCTTGCATCTTCACATTTCCCCAGAGACCTGTCTGCTAGATATGCCCTGCAAACATTTTGTTTCCTATGCACTTCCTCTAATAGAACTTTCCCATTACAGAATTTTTAAACCCTTCAAAGACACTTAAGGCGGGTATCAAATACATCGATCAAAACAGTACACCATCTGGCGCAGGGGAGAGGCAGTGAGTTGATGGTATATGCACCTACTTCATAATTTGGTGTTCTCTTTTGAATTCAGGTACAGTAGAAACAGCTTTTTCTAGAAGTTTGGTTCTGCTTAGAGATGTTTTACTGACACTTTCTCCTCCAGCTGTAGAGTAGTAGTATCTCCTTCACCTTAACTTCATAAAAGAGTGACAGACTAGAGTATCCCAAGTATGCTGAGCAACAATTTAAATGCATTTAGAGTCAGAAACAGTGCAAAACATTGTGCTTTATTTGTGTTTCTGGCCTGTAGATTCAGACTGTCAAGTGTCCACAGTGTCAAGAAGTTGTGCCTCCTGCCTTAGTTGGAGTGAAGCTGGAGTTTTTTTCATAACCGTTCCTTAACTTTTCAGTCTCATTAAAATAGCCCTAGGACTGTGAACATAAATGTTCTGCAAAGTCAGCAATATACTTTAAAGGAGTTACTATTTCATGGAGATACTGAGATGAGTGTCTGATAACACCCACGTACAATGCCTGTTCCCTGTGGTTATGCTATTTTAAAGGGAGTGCAAGAAAGCTTCCCACATTCATGCAGGAAAAGATGTGTAACTCACAATAACCAGGATCGCAAGTGTTCAACTACAGTTTTTCTCTCTCTGGTGAAACTTGAAGTTGGACTGAAAGGCACATAGAAGAGTGGGGAAAATACAGCGCACTGCACTTCAGGTACCACTGCAGAGCGAGTAAAACTCCAGACAAAGTGCCCCAAGCTTGGCAAGGCGGTGTTGGGGTGTCTGAGGGCTGTCTGTGCCCATGTCACTGTGTGCTTGTGGTCTCAGCAGTGGGGCTCAAAGTCCCTGCACCCCAAGGCATCCCCAGTGTGCCCCTGGGAGGAGGAGCTCGTCTGTCCGAGGTTGACTTACCTGTGGAAATGAGTAAGCGTTGTCTCTGGAGGTGACTTCTTAAGACACTCTTGGGTGAGGTTTTTTGGATTAATTCCATCACCTGGGGTGCCCTGGGGTGGTCTGGTTGGTTGACCTGGTGCAATGCATTAAGGGCTCAGTCAGACAGACTCGGAATGAGCCTGTGTAAAGTGCTTTGTGCTAGACAACAGAATGTTTGTCTAGAACTGAGAACTACAGCATTTAAACTACAACATGTCAGTATCTTAAAATGGAGTTTACTTCTGTTCTTGCTTTGTTCTACTCTTACAAGAACACAAATATCAAATAGCAATTTTCCATGGACGTAACACTTGTGATTTACAACCAGTTGCAGTTTTCCAGCTTTTTGTCTTTTTGTGAACTGTTGTATAAAGTAATCCCCAAAATGTGTCCTTTTCCTACTTTTTTTAGAGAGTTTCTTAAAAATTACACCTGTGCACAGGTGTATCACTAGTTTTTGAAACCTGATGATGGTTTAACTGGTAGCCTAGAAGGGCTCTGCATCTCCCCAGGCAGTTCAGTCCATTGCACAAATATTTTAAAACTTTCTAAAATAATGTGGTCTGGGTGTTTTTTTGGCAGTTTGAGATTTACATGTTGATGCTTGGTTGAAGTAACACCCTTGACTTAAATCTGTATTGTTGCTTAGTAATCCATGGTTGGTTTCTATTTATCCTCCTATGGAATTGCTACGTTTGTACCTTGTTAAACAGGTCCATATCCCACTTCATGAATTAGCTTTTCCACAGACCACTGGTGTTTTACCTCATGCTATCTGCCTAAGACTCAGTTTCAGCATTTTTGGCTTAACATTCACCACTTAAAGGGGTTTTAGTACAATAAAACCGTTTCTTTGATCTCTTGACATGCCACCTGTTTTTTATTATTTGAGGTGCATCTAGAAGATAAGTTGAAAAATTAAGATTATCTCTTTAATATATTACCAGAAAAGCACTTAAAAGTCTTGACCTAACGTTATAAACTCAAGAAAATATTGCAGACCAACTGTGCATAAAAATCACAGTCAAATATCTTTGTTACTTTACATTGCAGTATCTTAGGGCTGTAATTATTTTACTAGAATGCTGGCACTTCCTTTTTCAAATGTCAGGGCCTGCTATGGCCCCCTTACATCTAACTCTGCAAGTGAAAACAGCATTAAGCATCTTTGGAAGTGCTGCTGTTATCCTTGCTCCAATGGCTTCCTCCACAGTGACTTCTGTAAGACAATTGAAAATTAATTTCTGTAAGAACTATGACATAGATGATGCATTCTAAATTTTGGCATAAACAGCAGATTTTGAAAAATTTCCATAGCAATTTCTTTTGCTGTGCACTTTTATATCTAAAGGCTATGGTCACGCTGAGAAGTGTGTGGAAAGGCTTGCAGGAAGAACACCTTTTATTTTAAATACACTATTTTCTTGTAAGGACTAGAATAAACTCAGTGTAAACATAATTTACACATAAGGCACATCAAGAGTAAGGAGGAATAGAACCAAGGGTATCTTATTAATTCTTCCGCAAAGATTTCCTTCATTTTGTTTTGTTAGTTTTGTTTTTTAATCTCACCTTGCACAGTGTGCAGCTGTCTGCATTCATACACATTTTTCCTGTGCAAGGAATAAGGTACAGTTAGGAAACTTCCTCTTGTATGACTTCTGATAATAAACATAAGAAGAGACTAAAATATCTTTCTCCCCATGAGAAAATCAATCCAGTTAGGACTAAGAATAAGCCATTCTTTAGAGAAAATAACTTGTCAAAAAGTGCCTTGAGACTAGGGAAGATGGCTGGTACCTTTGTGAAGCTTTGCTGCTCACTTAGTTCATCTCTTCCACTTGCTTCTGGGATCAGGCTGTGCACGGGCTGTTGGCAGAGACGAACTCATTTGGCCACAAAACGGACAGTATTCACCATTTCAGTTCAGTATACATGTGATTATGGGGACAGTACAGGGATGCGAGAAAAAGATATTGCAGAATCCACGGCAGCTTTTATAGTATGACTAGGTGCGTGTAACAGGAGGACTTTGTTTAACATTAAGGATCCAGATGTGATTTCTAAGTGACTCTCAGAAGACTCATTCATTTGCTTATGTGTAACATTTGCTTACAAGGTTTTACTTGACCTCCCAGCTTAGTCTTTCTTTTGCAGTTCAGCATAAATATTTAAACTGTTTTCCCCTTGCTAATGCAACTCTAATTCTGTGATGTCTCAGCCTGGAGTGGTGCACTGGTACTAACTCCCAAACCCTGGCCATGATTGCGAATCTGGGTTTTCCAGTCCTGCCCAGTGAGATCTGATGGGTTTGCTGGAGTCTCTGGAGCCTAACCACAACCTCATGCTCTTTTCCTCAGAACTCCTTGTTACCCCCACCAGCCTGGTTTGCAAACTGACTTACCTGTACATTTTTCTTGTTCTTATGTGGTAGTTCCTTAAAATATGTTCTTCAATTTTCTTCACTCTGTTTTAAAACTTAATGTAGTAGCCTTGTTAGCTGATAGGAGTGCCAAAAATAAGTAAACAAACTGGAAACTAGGGTGTTTTTTTTTTTCTGCCCGTCCCTAGTTCTGGCTTGCTGGTGTTTCATTTAATTGTTTTTCACAGGCAGTGAGTTCCAATTGCAAAACTTTTTTTTTGGACCCACTCAGAGAATATCTCAGTAAATGCTGTTTGTGTTGGGAAGTGTGGACAGCTTAAGAGTTGCATTTCCATCTCGCAGGTGAGTCAGCCATTTTCCTAAGCCGCTTTTAAATTCCCCTCTGATAATACCATGTTCTGCTCTGATCTGCGCTGTGCATCGCCTCTGGTGGCTGCCTGCTTCCTCCATCTTTTATGGGGCTTGCCTTTCACAGGAAGCACTTCCTGCCTTTAATCTGCCTTGATAAGGCTGGTGTTACCCAAATGGATGTGATTTAACAAAGACACCAGGGTTTTGAAGGAGTACATCATGCGTTCTTCAGTATGAATTACTTGGGCTTTTTTAAAAGTGAATTTCTTTATTATATTATTGCTATCAAGCTATTTCACGTTTGTTTTCTAGAATGTCTTGCCCCTACTTTAAAAGAAAACCACAAAAACAAACAAATAAAAAAGAACCAAACCAAAAACAACCACTAAATAAACCAGAACTACCAAAAACCCCAGTTATCTGAGATACAGGTTACCTACCTTGTACACCGTTTTTAGAAAACTGCAAAAATGCTTGTCTTGATTCAATTATTCATTTTTTCCCCACTTTTCCAATCTGTTACCCTCCTGATGGCTTCATTTAGTCTTTATCTATTACTTTGCTAGCTCGTCAGCAGCAGAGACTCGGACTTCCACTACTCCAGAAGCTGTGACAAGCCTTAAATCTAACTTTCATGTGCTGCGTAGTGCTGGTGGTTGTTTTCCATATTAATGATTGACTAACCTTTTCCTGTGCTAACTTTGATCTCCGATTTAAAATAATCGTTCTGCACCCAGATTATAGTGTCTTTTTAAAACTTAATCCCTGCTCTGGATGAGAGCTTCCTATATGATCTTGGTTTCCTGAAATTTGGGGTGTTTTGTGCAGTTGCATTCAGTACAAGCCAAAGCTGCAAGCTAAATAGGAAGCATTAAATCCAGACACCACTCTTTTTAAAAATCTGCTGCATGATGTGAGCTTTGGAAGGGATTTTGATGCATACTGGGGAATAGAGGGGAGTTTGTTTTCCCAAACCAAAACTTCTTGTCACCAAGAATAGCCTCTGGTAGCAGTTTTGTGTCTAGATTATAGGAATTTGTGAAGAAGACTTGTGTTACCCTGCTTGAATTTCTCTGTAGGATACCTGCCAGTTATCTTCACTAGATTTCAATTTGCTGTCAACTTTGTAGTTTAGCTGGGGAAAGCTTTAAGAGGTTTAGGCTTGCCGATGGCTCCTGCTTTGTTTTACTCAACTCAACTCACTCTACCGAGGTGTTTCTCTGAGTAATTTATGTGGAAGCTTTGTTTTAACGTTACCCTTCAAGACCATGTCAAAAATGAGGAAAAAGTGTACTGAACAAACAGCAATGGGATAGCATTTTTGAGTGTTCACTATACAGCTTCACTGGGTAACTTCTGAGATGTCTGTGCTGCTCTGCAAGTCGCAGCATTTGGCAAACGGTGTGAGCTTGGCCAGTGCTCCCTTTTGCTCCCTCACCCCTGCCTTGTGCTGGTGAGCTCCACTTAATCAGTAATCTCTTGCTTTTAAATTATTGTCTCCAAGCTTTCTTCAAAGCCATGTGTCTATTACGATTTGATTTATATATGGCAAATGCCTAATTTGGTATAGTTTAGTAGGGCACATCAACATGCTCTGAATTTGTAGTTGTAAACTTCAACTCTGGATTTATTGATTGATTTATTTTAACCCAAGATCAAACTTACACCAGCAATTCAGAATGCAGTTAGTGGGTTGAAGTTTACAAGTAGCCGCAGTGATTTAAGGTTTTAATGCTATCTGTGCCTGTTGAAACTTTTCCTTGTGGAGAATCTGGAGACAAAACCATCTGGCTGCTGAATGCCTGATTTGTGCAGAGCTGCCTGACTGCGTGTGGGTCAGAGAACCCATTTTGGCAGCAGGAACTGCCTGGACGGTACCTGGGCAGGAAGCAGAGGTAGAGAAAACAAAATCCATATGGAAAAGTACCAAACGCTTCCACAGACGCTGGAAATCATGAAGGGCTTATGCAGAGAAAAGGGGCAGTTCAGACAGTGCAGCAGGGCTTTTTTGTTTAATAATTGTTAAACTTTTCTCCTTGTAAAATCATTAAGGTGGTAAAGTTGATTATTAATATATTTACTGGGACAAGCAATGCTTTCAGAGTTAACTATTTGAAATATCTTTCATTGTTGTTTAAACATAGCTACTTACATATATAGATTAACATGCTGTTAATTCTGTTTGAATATTATGTTTTAATAAGATTACTTTTTTAAATCTTCCAAGCATTCGTAAAACGGATGGCAAAGTAAGTAGATCAAATGTGTCAGCAATTAATATTTTAAAGTTTGCACTAGACATCTGAGTTTGAATTTATCTCATTCCAGAGTTGCAGAAAGTTGACATTTAACAAATGTGATTCAAAGTTTTTTGCAGATGGAACTGTTGGTGTATTTTTTTCCTGTTGCTCAATCCTGAAAAGGAAATCAAAGTAGGGAAAGTAATAGCACAGTGCTTGAAAATCAGGAATAAACTGCAGTGAAACACAAAGATCAGGAAAAACCCTGATTAGTGCTTGAACCTAGGTTTTGCTGTTGAATTACTTGTGTGAGTGGGGATGAGTCTATCTCTGTGGGGATTTCTAGTGCTGCTGACTGCACAGATAAGAAAGGTAGGGTGAAATTGTCCACTTTCAACTACTTAAGGAGCCAAAACAACACAGCCTGCAACAGGTCCCATATGAGGATTTTAGTCTTTTGGTGACACCTGTCTAAACTGAGCTTTTGGCACATTTCCGGAACAATTGTCATCTTTAGCACCAGAAAATAGAGCAGGATTTCTGGTGTGAATTTGAAGCAAGTTTTGGGAATTGCCCTGCACTGAACGTGCCACTTCCTCTTGTGGCCCTAAAGTGGCACTTTTCAAGCCCATGGTTTCAGGTAAGGGCCCTATTCCCATGTGTTAGAGCTTGCATGACTGCAAAGGGAACTTGCGAACTTCCTGTGTCTTTACTCAAGCACTTGACTTTCAGCTTTACAGTGAAGAGTAATACCTCTCCTACGGTTGGAAGAGTTCATCCTGAGGCTTGTGCAGCTGCATTCCCTCCTTATTGATCTTCACTGTGGTCACGTTGGTCTTATCTTCTCCAAGGCAGCTTGACCTCTGCGAGCACTACAGTTTAATTTCATTTCTTTATAAATGCTGTGTCAGATTTATTGTGGCATCTGTTAAAAATTACAATCCATAGAGTTTTTGAAGGTATGTTTCTCCTCTTCAAAGCCTTTTTTGTTTTACTTAAAGATTTCTATCTTTTGGCTGTGCTTGTATTTACTTAGTATTCCTTCCATTTGTCCAAATTCCAACTTCAGTATTAGTTTACAGAAATAATTTGTTCCAGACTTCCCAGCATTTTAGCTGCATGTAACCTATTTACTGTTAATTGTGCGATGAGTACAATCATACATAAAAATGTTTGTTTTTTAAATAATGGGTGTGTGCTAGGCCACCTGCTCAGCGTACACTTGCTCTCTCTGCCTTGACTGACTGCTGTCAGTCCTTCTCCAGGGTTGTGCCACTTCCCTCCCTCTTCCCCTCAGAGGGGAACTCCACCAGGCATCACCTAGACGGTGTTCTCTGTCATTCACTCACACTCCTACTACTAATTTATGTCTCCATATTTGTAGAATATTAGTTTTATTTCCAAATTATTTAATAACTTAAGACAATACACTGAGAAAGTGCAAAGACTACCTTTTTTTTTTTTGGTGTGTCTGCCTGTGAAATTATCTAAAATTTATTTAGTTTTCGGGACACTGACTAGAGTCAAATCTTCTTCTAGAGAAAGATATGCCACATGGATTTGTAATCTGACATGCTCATAGTAAAAGCTGGTTTCTGTAGTAGGTTACCTGTTCTCTCATGCTTGCAAAAATAGTTTATTTTCTTTTAACCTCAAATCTCATTTTGTCTTCCCTTGCTGAGGCTAGTCTGGACCCCAGGGCCTCGAGGGAGAACTGGGCACGTTTTAAACATCAGAATTACTGCAAAGTTCTGAGCTTGGCCCAGATGTCTGTCTTTTAGATGAAAATAGTCCGATATTGCCAAGTACACTTCAGTCAACCTTGCTGATTTTCCGGGAACAGCTGTTCTGTCCTCTGGGCTACTGTCAATCTCAGATTTATTCAGATTCTGCCCTCACAGGTTAAGACAAATAATAGCAACAAGGCTAAAAGATTAGTTCGCTTTTTGTTGTAGATCCAAGCTTCTCCCAAGTTCTGTCTTGCCTAATTGCCTGCTGTGACTAATGGTTCTGTGCCTTTTCCAATCCTGCTTCTTTCATTATTAGTTCCAGCATCTTTGACACACTGAGTTCTTGAACTTTTTCCCCTCCTGGCCTTTATTTCAGATTTTGCAAGGCATGTCTCAGATGGTTTCTGCTTTGATCAGCAGCAGGTAACGTGGCCTAGCTCTACAGGAAATTGCACAGGCAGATAGTGCTGATGTTAATCATCTGGTCTGTCATGTTTGTGGGGCAAGGTTCCCTTGTGAGGATCCAGGCAGAATCCCTTTATACATACCAGCTCATTTACAACTTTTGCTTGAACCTAAATGACCAGTGCTAGATCCTTTTTAGCCCACGTTTTTTGGTACCCAGAATTTCAGCTGAAGAAACCCAAGAAACATTACAATCAACCATTTATACTTTTCAGCCTAATCTTGAGGTCTTAGGCTTTTGTTTTCTTTTCAAAGACTCATCTTGTGTTTTCTTACAAAATAACCTGACTGACATTTTTATAGGTCCAGACAACTCCTATTTTATCTGGCAGAAGAATGGACAGAAGATGAAGGCATGCATCACTGAGCAATCTCATATGCTGGTTGATGGCAGAGTGCATGTTCTGAGTTGGGTGAAAGATTCAGTATCAGAAAATACAGAATATAAATGTTCGTTCATCTCCAAAGTTGGGAACACGACGTCACAAGTGCGCATCACAGTGGAAGATAAAGGTAGGCTGGTTTGGATCTATGCCATCTTTGGCTTGACCCCGATATGAGGAAAGCTCTGTAACTTTCACCTGTAAAACATGCATATCTGAAGATGATAGCTTTTGCTTACTGTCTTAGTACTCACTTCAGTTGCTTATGAAAAGGTTTTAAACCCATAAAAATGACTCCTTCTACCTCCTCCCAACAAGGGACTAACCTGCAAATTAGCAGTTATGATCTAGAGGTGAAACAAAAACTGCTGAACTAATGAACACAAATTGGAAGTCAAATGAGTGCTAGAACTGCCAGAACTCTATAGGGTGATGTAGAAAAATTCTTCAATGCCAAGGAAGTCAGATGGTAAAGAGAACCGCCCCCCCACCAGGATTTTCTAAAAAATCCGATAATTTGTAAACCAATGGCAGTTGGGTGAGGTCAGTTCCTACCTCTTCAGTGGGATGCTAACTGGGCAGTTGGGTGACTTCAGCAGCTCTGCAGGATCTTAGGTACCCGGAACTGACCAATGCAACTTGAGCATCTGTTGCAAATAACTTTTGAGAACTTATCCAGGTCTGAATAGTCTTTAAAAAGAGAGCAGGACCAATGAGATGGATTTTCTTGGCAGCATGAAGGAAAAAGTGAATTATTTTTAATTAGCTGGTTAATAAAACATGAATTTGTCAAGAACAGCTCAACCCTTCTTTCTTCAGTGACAGAGAAAAGCAGTAGGAGTTACACAAGTTGTCTTGCCATCCCTTCAGTTACTTTGAAGTCTGTCCCAGAAGCAAAGCACCTCAATGGAACTACTGTAAATGTAAAATAGAGGGAGGCTTTCTCTGTGCTAAAAGCATTATATAGAATCACAAATCATTAAGGTTGGAAGAGAACTCTAAGATCATCAAGTCCAACTGTCAACCCAACACCACCATGCCCACTAAACCATGTCCTGCATCCATACTTCTTGCACATTTCCAGGGGTGGTGACTCCATCACCTCCCTGGGCAGCCTGTTCCAGTCTTTGACCACCCTTTCAGTAAAGAAATTTTTCCTCATATCCAATCTAAACCTCCCCTGGTGCAACTTGAGGCCATTTCCTCTTGTCCTGTCCCTTGTTACTTGGGAGCAGAGCCCAACACTGACCTCTCTACACCCTCCTTTCAGGTAGCTGAAGAGAGCGGTAAGGTCTCCCCTCAGTCACCCCAGCTCCCTCAGCCACTCCTCATGCACAGTTGTTAGTGTCCAGAAGGATAAACAGAAAATACTGTATCTGTGTGTGTTGCTGCCACAGTGTTACTCTCTGCAAGGAAAACTGGCAGACAGGATTAGAACTAGAATTTTACCAAGATGCAGTAAAATAGCCCTTCTGAAGTTCTCAATGGAATGAAGAATAACTACACAACATTACCAAAAAAATGGGGAAATTACAAAGTGGACATAGCTGTATCATATAATTCTTATCCCCAGGCTTGCTATGTTTTAACTGGAGCATTCCTGTGCTACTTAGATGGGGTTGAACTCTTAACTTGTAGGTTGCATTTTCTAGACCTTGAATCACAGATAAAGGCACTGAATCTATTTACTCTGGAGGCTACAAAGTTTGCTGCAGAGGGGACGAGACATGAATAGAATCTGTTTTCAAGTAACATGAGAAGAGGTAGGGCAAAATAAAGGACAAGACAGTGGCTTTTGTTCCTTCTGGCGCAATCTATCGTTACCACAACTGAATAGATACCAACTTCCTCCATCACTGCATAGTCTTGTAACCATCCCATGTACAAATTCCTAGACAGTGCAGGTCAGGATGGATGGACCAAGGAATTTGATATCTGGAGAAGTGCCATCAATGAACATGACAAGATGATGCAGAACTGGAAGAAAACATGGGTAAGGATTTTGGGGAAAATGGTATCTCCTACAGTAGTTTCTACATGATGCACTACAGTCCCAATTTCAAAAATGGCCTATGATGCTTTTTGCAACCAAATGTATTTATACAACAAAGTGATCAGCGCTCTTGTACATGTACATTCTTGACCTTCTCAGCAGTAAAATCTGCTTGATCTATGTGATGGCTATATGTGAGCTTGCTCCTTTAGTCCACTAGCCAAGTGCTGAGCAGTCAGTAGTTTTTATCCTGCCCAAAACAGTAAGTCTGTGTTTACTGAATATAGCATTAATTACTACAGATGAGAAATTATAGATTAATTTCATCACATCTGTAGACTAATTGGCTTACTGAGACTACTGGATTTCATAAATGGTACTATCCCTTGAAGCAGTTCTGCATTTAAAAAAGTAGTCCATGGTAAGCTTTGAATGTTTTTCTCCAGCAGTTAGAACAAAGATTACTTTTGATAACTTTTGGATAAGACACATGCTTGTTGCATGTGGAACAGTTAGTATAGGCAACCTTTAAACCCTCTTTTAATTTTTAAAGCAGTATTAACACAATTATGAACATTTTCTTCTTCAGGAGAGCTGCAAGAAGAAGAACAGCCTCTAATGGATAAATGAAAGAATAGGCCAGAAGTAGAAATGTATGCACGTTAAGAGTACCTAGTACTCTTACTATCACAGCATTCAAAGAGATATTTGCGAGTGCTAATGCTGGCATTAAAAATGGTATTCAGGAGAATCACCTGAAGCTTGAGGCGGAAGAGGATATCCTTACTGCACCAAAGCTTAAGTAAGTTATGTGCTACAAGAGACCTACCCCATGCTGGAGCTCTCTCTGGTTTTCTGATGCCAGTTCTTTCAGCTTAATAGAGAACAAAAGAGGTCTCAGTAAGACTTGTGCTGCTCAAACAATATAATATGATGTATGGTTTCTGTCTTGAGTTCATTAAGCAAACAAGTTAATTTTGGGCTTGAGGATGTTGGCATATGACTTAGAGATTAATAACAAGATGTGGATCACATTTATTTAAAGGCATTTCAACTGGCCCATTTATTTTCTTTTAATATGTTTACCCTTATATGCTGTTCCCAGTGTTTTGAAGAGCATTCCTTTCTGGTGTCAGCAAGTTCATTTGTTCAAACACTTTCCTCTGGTAGTAAAGCTTTTGTATCTAATAGAGAACTTCTGATTAATGCTCAAAATACAGACAGATTACAGTGCACCCACGGTAAAACAGACTCTTTAGTTTACTGCAAATTATTTGTCTAAGATTACAATTGCATCAAGTTCTCATACTTCTAGTGAACAACTGCAGTGAAAATGTGAGGATCTACTTAGTCCACAGTGAAACTGTTATACTGCATTGCTGTTCAGAGTTTTGTCTTTCTGCAACTAATAAACAAGTCTGAGGAATAATTCAAGTTTTCTGTCTTATCTTCTCAATAGTTTTCAACAATCTGGAAACAAGTATGATGCTAAGAATCACTATAGCTTGAGTACACAGGGACAGCTGTTCCAAGCAACAAGCAGAAAGCTTCATACCATCGTACTATCCCTAAGTTATACCCTAACTGGCAAGATTTAAATTAGATTGTTTCCCACATTGAATAAAGCATTTTTCTTACTCTAAGACTTTCCTGAATGCCCCCTTTTTTGGCAATCATAAATGACTGCTGATGCAGACTTCTGACATGAATGTTCTGAGAGAATTTTTTCCCCATTGTATTTTTCTTATGACATCTTTCATGGCTAAGGAACAACTATAAAAATATTTTTTCTTGAATTATCCCTCCTCTATTTGTTCAACAGATGTGGAGCAGACTTAAATTTAGTTCTGTAGTGCTGAGTGGGAAGGTAAGGCTTTGCAAGACTGAGCTCAGTTTTACATGAACATAGCTAAGCTCTGCCTTGTCTCTGCAGCACAGTACTGCAAGTAGTAAAAAAAGACTGCCAGATTTGTTTAGCTCAACTTCGTGAAAAAACATCTGTGTAACAGAACTAGTCAACACAGCAGTGACCCCTCAGTGTTTTGGGGGTTTTTTGTTACAGTTAAAGAACAGGAATTAACTCCCTAAGATTTGATCTACCTAAAATAGGTAATCCTATCAAAGTGGCACAAGGACAAATAAATCACAACTTACCTCTGGACCAAAAGTACCCGGTGGCCAAAACCATTTTTCATCACTGGGACTTTTCATCCTCATTTTCCATTTAAGATCAGACAAAACTAATAGAAGAAGATCATCGTCATAACTAGTGACCAACTGGACATTTCAGCTTCAGCCTGCCTTCACTTTACAACCTTATTCCTCAAAACTGACATTTCAAGTACCATTAAGTGCCCACCAAAAGAGTTTACTTGAGTCACAACCAAACTTTATTGTATAAAATCTGTTACAATATATTGATTCTATTTACATTCTACAAAACTGTTGGAATTTCAAAGTTATTTGAAGTTTTTAGATCACTTTGAACTTCACAAGGCAGCTACTTTCCAAAGTATTGCACTACAAACTTTCCATGTAGGGAAGCACTTACGGACACACTTAAGAGATGCTGGCAGCAGCACGTGGCGTCTCTACCTATCTATCTTTCAGAGCAGCTGACAAAAGTCACATGTACATCCTCCAATTACTTTCTTTAGGCTTGTCCTCCTATGTCTGCAACTTGTAAACAAAGGTATTTATACAGAATGATCCCACTAAGGTGCTCCACCACCACTATGAGCACAATTTGTTTTTAAGATTTTATTTCCTATAAGATATAAATTTTATTTCCTGTAAGATATAAACTTTCCTTATCTTAGATACAAATTTGATCAAAACCTACATATATACACCAACACAACCCCAAATTGAAGGAATAAGGAGTCTGTCAGCATGGAGAAGGTACAGACAGGACAGCAGGCTTGTGCATTTGGTATCCTTCAATATCACAGAATGGTTTGCATTAGAAGGGACCTTAAAGATCAAACTTCAAAGCAGGCCCTGTGATAAACTAGTCTCAGTAGCAGCAGAAACATCCTCATTGTACACTTAATCAACTTCATAAAATTTCTAAACACTGTATTTTCAGTTCAAGAATTTCAGACCTTCAGACTTAATTTAGTTAATTTCAGACCTTAGGCCTTCAAGAAAGTTATTTTGGTATATTGTATTCCTAACAAATCAGTGCTAGTCCATAAAACCACTAAAGTATGCCAAGCCAGTTCAAGCAGTTCACAGCTAAGACAATTTGCTGCTGTCATCTGCTATAGTAATCAGCCAAATACATAGAACGTAAAAGCATTAGCCAGTGCCTCACGTGCTCCAGGGTGTATTTTGCTTAAAGGGATTCAGGACTGTTTACTTAGCTGACTTCTTCAGATATTTCTTAAATTATTTTGCTAACCTCTTCCTAGAGGTTTAAAGAAATATTTCTTAAATTATTTTGCCAACCTCTTCCTAGAGGTTTAAAGAGAGAAAAAAAAAAAAAAAAAAAGAATTAGAAGTCCAATAGAATCGGGTCTGGATTTACTGATCCTCTTCCAAATTCACTATCACCATGTCAGCAGCTGCACTCTTTTCCAGTTCCAGAGCATATGGGTTATACTCTTCTTCAAGTTTTCTCTTCCAAATTTTAACTAGAGAATATTAGAATTTAAAAAAAAACAACCAAACAACAAAAACAACAGATTACTGTGTAATACTTAAGGAAAGCTTAAAATTAAGAGTCACACAATTCTCTACTTCTTCCTCAAAGTAAATGCTGCGATAAGTTGGCACAAGGACATGTGACACATGGACACCGTGTGACATCAGATGAGGCACGAAAGATTACTTTAGGAGTGACGGGATCCATTGAGGTCCTTGTGTCTAGCCCCCTACTCTAGCAAGACTAACTGTGAAGGTGGATCCAACTTTTAAAAACTCAAGAGGTTTTAAAAACTTTCAAAAAACTTTAAGTTGCCTAGTAACTGATAACTGTCGTTCTATGGTAACTGTATAAGCAGAGCTGGAGGAATGTGCTTCTAAAAGTGGGAGGCCTTCACAAAACAAACATTTTTGGACAGGAAGATGCATCTCAAAACAGGCTTCAATACAAAACTTAAGTCCACCATAATTATGAAGTATGTACTTTCTTAAAAAAATCCTGGTTTTTTTCTAAAATAGAAATAATAAGGAGCTCTGTTAAACCTCCTGGGACAAAGCAATGAGTACAGCCTGCCATGAATGCATTTCAGACAGGAATTTGCTCTAAGACTTTCTCAGCAAGAGCTGAACGCAGGTTTATAAAATTAGGAGGGCTGGAAGGGGGCAGAAATCACAGAAAAGTAGAATTTTCCCCTTACTAACCACTAAAGTGTCAAGTGTTTCACTGAAAATTGTAGACTTGAAGAGCACTTTGAATGAAGAGAAAATGGAACTAAAAGCAAGTCAGTACTCACTGTAATTTGGTACATCTTCATCACAGTCCTTGGAAGATGTTTTACCAGTTTCTGATAAGCCATTTTTTTCACATTCAGTGGTTAGGATGCTGGGTTGGGTTTCTCTTAGTCCAACTTCAGCTGCTTCCTCTAAAGCTGCTATCATATCTTTGTAGGCCTTCCTGGCCTCTGCTGTCAGTTGTACCATCCTATGAAAATGGTCCTATGGAAATATAAAATATTAGTTAAGCTTAAATCATTCAGTAAGTTTTAACATGTCCATGAAAATATGTAATGAGATTTCCTTATTCAGAACATCTATGTTCATATTTAAGTGTTGAAACCCAAAGCAGTTGGTTTATAGTCAGTAAGAACTGAAAGGAAGAGGTGACAAGGGATGTTTTGCTAAAAATCAGGAATTATTTTTTTGCCTTAACTAACAAATATAGCTTTGTCCACAAAACTAACCATGGCAAAGTTAAAAACATAGTTTCACATTTTACATCCATTTCCAAAGCAAGCTTGTTATCCTCAAGATTCATTCAAAAGGTTATTCAGGTAACCAGAAGGCGATCTTTAAAACTGCCTTCCATAGGTCTACCTTTGGCCTTTTCCTGTGATATGATTGTTTATAAGCATCCATTGGCTACCTAAATGCTACAGATCCAAGGTGGCTAAGTACATGTAAAGACATGAAAACCTAAGCATTTATAAAAACACCAATTCTCTTGAAACAAAAAAAACTGGAAAGAGATCTAGATGGAGGGGATGTCAGGAAGAGATGGCCAAACTACTTTTTTGAACAGTGCTGAGTGGCTGCACTTGTAAAATCTATTTTTCCCCTGACCTGGGATAAAAAGTGTGCAAAAGCAAAACAAACAAAAACCCTTTGAAGTCAGAATATTTTTTTCCACTTAGAGCTAAAAAGTAAAGCTAAAGAAAACACGAACCTACCTACGTATTTCAGCTTACCTGAGCCCCATCATAGCTAAAAATTCCCACTACACTGACAGGCACTGCTTTGTTCACACAGCGGCCTAAGGCCTTCCGATTAAGAGCAAAAACAAATGGAATATTCTGTTCACAGGCACAGTCGATGATGTTGTGTAGAGTCTCGTCCAACCCACCTGGAGCAGACAACAGAATTGGTAAAGAGACTATTCAAGCTGATCATAAATAAAAGGACAGGACTGTTAAAAGATGGCAAAAACCACCCCAAGATTATGGGTGCATTTTGAAATTACAAGAGTTTATAGGAAAAAATATGTGGATCGCAATAATAGCACTAGATGTCCATTTTTAAAGGAGAATTTGACATTTTTTTCTTAATTATCAGTATTCTTAGGCTGCTACTATTCCAAATTTTGTAATGTGTAAGTATAGTTTCATCTAGTATTAAAAAGACCCATCTGCTAAGAAATTATTTAAAAGTTAACAGAAAATAATGACAATAATTAAAACAGATTTTAAACAAACTATCACTGACAACCTATAGTCAACCTGTGGCCTAAAAAATACTGATATAGCAGGACTTATTGTGGTGGCACAGCTAGCATCAGTAACCACTGTCTTTTCTCAGCTCTGCCAGCACAATCTTTTGTGCAGCTGCACTGCAAATTGGTAACCAAACAGATCCTAGTTTCAGGTAACTTCCTAAAACCCCACATGGTCTTGACTCAGCTCACACTTTAGCAGCACAGCAGAAAACAGCCTGAAGAAGGAAGGCATCTTTACGTGACTGGATTTCAAAGGTTACTCAAATGTTCCTCCAATAACAAACTGTTGCCAGTATACTGAGTCTGCTTTTAAAACTTTTTTTATTAAACAAACTTTTAAAAAAAACCCACTTATTTACCCTTTGATTGAATCTTTTCGCAGTCAGGAGAGATGATTACACACTTCAGTTTTTTCAGCTTCAGATGTTTCAAAACTTCTCTAAGACCCATAACAAGCCTGCGTTTTATCTTGGCCTTTACTGGGTCTTTCTGATACAAGCGATCTTGGAAACGAACCAGTTCTTTTAAGAGATCCGTCACACAACTGTCAACTTCTTTACTAAGTACCTGACTGCAATAACTGGAAGAAAGAATCAGTTAAATGTAAAACCCCCTACAATTACAAATACGTAACACATATTTACATAATATGTAAAATATAAACAGTTAATCTTCTGCTCTATGTCTTTGTCTTTCTATTTCCACTCCAAACACTTTTGTTATATAGATGAAAAAACAAAAATTTACCTAAGACTTTCTTCAGTGGCTGAGAATTTACAGAAAGTTTCGTTACTTCTGGTATCTGGCTGCCCTGTCAAACTATAGTAAGAATACATACACAGATGTACAATAAATCTATCTATATATATATAGTATCAATCAATATAAATGTACATATGTTTTTCTATTGAAACATTTTTCTGAGGACATTTCTTTTGACCTATATAAATCAAAGTACAGCATCTGAAGTATAAAATTCTAATTTATTTCTATAAGTACAAGGCTACTTATAAAAAAGATGGAAATCTCGATCACATTCCTCCTCCCTAAGTTCATATTTTGTCTGTTGTCCTGCTTCACCTATCAGCCTATAGCCTTATGGTGTTCATAAGCAAAGGATAAAACCAGATGTACTTCATCCTTCTAGTATTCCCTGGGAAAGATCAGGGTTCCGATTTAAATTTTTCCCCATTTTTTACACAAATAATAGTTCAGTAAAAAAGGGTATCAAAGAGAAAAACTAAAGCTATCTCAACTGCACAGTCAACACAAAGATGACTGTGGCAAAGATGCCACGTGGCAAAATCACAGAATCACAGAAGCACTCGGTTGGAAATGACCTCCAAGATCATCACGTCCAACCGCTCCTGTCTGCCCCCTAAACCATATCCCTGAGTACCTCGTCTACCCGAGGTAGTTAAAATAGGAGGAGGAGGAGGAGGAGGAGGAGTTAAAATAGTTATTATTTTAATAACTTATTATAAAATTAATAGTAGTTATTAAAATAATCTAAGATTATGAGAAGATAGAAGATTACGAGAAGAATGTAAGATTATGAGAAGAGAGATCAAGATCTATCCCAGATCTCAGAGAGCCAATTATCTCTAGTAACAAATAAAATTTCAAGTTTTTATTTACTATTTCCAGTTGATTTCCCTAAGTCTCAAAGACAAGTCTACTAAAACACCAAGAACTCTGAAAATCTAAAGACACAAAATATTCTAAGCTTTGCTGAATGCCCTATAACAGGAAGGACTGAGTTGTCCTGTACATATTCAACCCAGACTGTGCTTTCAGTAAAACAGTGTTGCATAGACCCAAATTAAGTAATTTTTAGTGCAATTAAAAGTTAAATTAGAGCTAACATATGGTATCAGGAAGATAAATAGCTGTATCAATATTAACTTTTACTATAACATGAGCTGCAAAAAGGTCAGTGACACCTTTATGGGAGGAAAACTAAAAGTTAAAACACTGCTTACGTAAAGCAACTGTTTTAAACTGTCCGACCTCTTCACATATAGTAATGACTATTACTTCTTTTATAAGGAAATATGTGAACACATCTGTTTAAACAAAAAGTGCTTGCACATAACCACCTGTAAATCTTACCTTTATTTCTCTGCCTAGCCACAACATGAAAATGTCATCTGGCTAGTCCCATTCTTTACACTTTTGCCTCTTGGTCTGGCAGCAGAAAATCAAAGCACACACAAAATATAAGTGTCTGCCTTAAATATTAAGCTAGTACTCCATTTATTTAAAATATGGTACTTCAATAGCAGCTCCTTTTCCTTCCTTAGCCTCTACTGAATTTCTAATCTTTTTTTCTTTCCTCCAAGGAACAAGCATTTTGAAGTGAGAATTACAACAATGTGCAGAGTATTCCTCTGAGTATGATTTTAATTTGTGTGTCAGCTTATGGAAAAACTGAAAAAAAAATTTAGAATCATCACGCCAAACTCCAACGAGCACTGCACAGAATGCAAGTTAAGTACCTTGTTTGAAAAATGTTATCAGTACCGTATCAGCAGTACTATAAAAAAACCCAGACATCAATACAATCAATACTTACTCTCTAAAATTCCTACTATGGATTTTTGGAAGACTGGAGGTTAGCTGCTTTGAAGTTATAGAACTTTCTGTAGATTCCTTGATCCCCATGTTCTCCAGAAACCCTTCAGCAACTTGTGTTACGGGAACAGCTATCATGGAAATAAAGATATTTCAATGAAAAGACGGACCAAAAAGTATTGTGTGTATTGGCAGGTATCTCTTGAAGTTCCATTACTTTAGTATTACAACAGACTGCAATAGTAGAGGAACAGGTCATACATTTTTTTATCTCTTAGTTTTTATTATTGTACCTCTTTCTAAACAGATTGCTAGAGAGATGCAGGAACTCTCATTACGACATACAAGAAAATCCAACAGGCATCAAAGTGTGGAACAGTAATGAGAATCCAAATTACTCAACTACATTGGCTAACAGCCTTGGCACATTTCAAACTCTAGATAAGCCCAAGCTGAACCTTAGAAAACTCTGAAGTTACAGCTTTCATTTGGCAGTATTTGGTACACATTTTTGAAAGCAGTAAATGTGCTCACATCTACGTACTGTATTATAGCCTTCTCCTGAAAGATACCTGCTTGACTATCCTGTAGAAGTGTTTCATCTTCAGTAATATTTTCTGCAGACTGACAAATATTATCTTCATTTTCTGGTACTGCTCTCTGTTCTAACAGGCGTTGCTGTTTTCGTTGTTCTCTTTCTTTCAGAATAATCTAAAATAATATATACAAAAATCAGATCAAGTCAACATCACCTAGATAACAAATCAGTTTTTCTTACTAAGTGTTTACATACAGACCATTCATAAAGAAGTTTGGGACTATCGTTCAAAGTTTACAATATTTGGTTGTTTGTTTTTTTTAATTTGCACATAAAAAGGAGGAAATATATTCCATAAATCTACACAGAAAATAACTTTGTCCTTGATTACCAGTCTGGGTGGAGAAAATAATTACTAGGGATCAACTACAAGATCAGAACTAAAGTTTAAGCAACAAATTGCCTCAATGCAGAGAAGCACATGAAAAAGCCTCCCTCTTTACCTTTCTTCTACAGACTGTCAATTTGCAGCACATCAGCCAAACATTCAAGTATGTTAATTAATATATAGAGAGATATATATATACACACACACAGAGTAACTCAAGTATATACACACACACACACACACACACACATATGCACCGTTACTCTTCCTTCTTATTTCTCTACTAAATATCAAGAAAAATTTTGAGTCAGTCTAATAGATCACTGTCTCTGAATTTCCTGGCTGAAGAAAAATAAATTACCAGGGACAGCTAAGCTGCACAGCACACAGAAGAAAGGAAAGCATGACATATGATGCATTCGAACATGCTACACTGCAGGTAAAAGCAAGTTCCTTTCTATATGTCCACTAGTTCAGCTAATCTATCCAAAATCTGTAACAACTTATACCACAAAATCTAACTGCAAAAGTAATTTTATTCATTTCCATTTGTCAAAGATGAACAAAGAACAAAAATAAGCTCCATGCCATACTTGGAACACAGGTATTACACAAAGCAAACTGTCTTCTCCATCTTATTTTGGAAAATAGATGACATGAAGACAGAACAGCCAGAAGACACAGTAATTACTATCACACCCCAGTTTGTTATATGTTATATATTGTTTATATAGTACAGTTCTCAAATTCAATTAAGCAGAACAGCATGACTACTAAACTAAAAAGAAGAATTTTTCTAGACTAAAAAGTGACCTAGTGATGGAGTCACATCTCAAAATTCTCTGTATAGAAGACACTGACAGGAAGCAACATGAATGGGCAAAAAGAGAAGATATGAGAGAAACCTCCATGTGGATCTAACACTAGTTGCTGCAGAATCAAGTGAATTTCTGTCTTGGAAGAGCACAGAAACATGAAATACTACCTTTGTTTGATCCATTCTTCCCAGTCCTGCAAATAAGCGTATCTTGTCCAAACCAAGTAAGATTTCTTTGGGTGTCCCCCTGTACCAATGATGTGCAAACACTTCTGTAATAGCACTTCTTCAGCTATCAAGTGATTTAAGTGAGAAAATACATTTTGGGGAAATTTGCATTATGCTACTTAGCAAGACTCTCCCGTCTTGTCACTCCCCCTTTCTTTTTTTTTTTTTTTAAAACTAAGGAAAGCTAAAACTGAATTTAGACAATGGATGCTGAGACACAGAACTCCATACCAGAAAGCTTAACAGACTCACAGAGTAATACTGAAGCTACATTAGTCTATATTGTGCTAATTAAGGTAAAAATATTAGCACCTTTTTAAGAGGTGTCGGTCTCTTTGCTTTAGGCACTTCTCTCTGTTTCCCTTTCTTTACCAAGGGAGCGCTGGAATCCAAAGGGTTATGTGGCATCTTCCCTTGGTTTAACCGGTGACCTTTTGTGGCTGTCGCAGGTTCCTTAGAAAGCAACGGTATGGCACCACCAACTGGGGTAAAAAAGAAAAAAAAGGTCTGCATCAGACAACTATAACAAATATCTAAACTAGAATCCAATGCAAGGTTAACGACTGGATTAGGACTAGTACACACTATTAAATTTGTGTTGTGTTGCTATTAAGAACATTTCTAGGGAATCCCGTGTCTTTAAAAAATGTTATTTACTAAAGATACTCCTTGCAAAAGACTGACATGTCCTGTACTTTTATTATAGAACTAGAATTACAAGCTCTGTCCCTGAACTCTCAAAAGTGAAATCTGCCAAAACACTGCACTCCAAGCTACCTTCAACACAATGCCATACCAGCTTGGTAAACCCTCAGGAATCTCCATGTTTCATAATAATGGCATTTCCTCCTCTACAAATTCCGTACTGCACTATGATGAATACTGAGTTGCAGTATTTCAGATTTTAGATTTAATTGCTGTAAATAATCTTCCTCCTACCATTTGTTATGCCGTAATGAAGTTGGATGAACTTCATTTGTAGATGGATAATGAGTAATGCAAAGCTACAGCTACATCTCCCTTGCTAAACCAGCACAGCTCACAGGAGATGTTTGCTTTACTTGCATTTTTCAGACGGTTTAGAGCACAGAAGCTTTCAATGACTGGCTAAGTCACTGAACCTGAACCTTGCGAACCATGACCTCACATCCTAAAAACTACATTCCCTTTCCAACTCACTATCAGCCGGAAC
>NW_010194821.1:48939-49601 GCF_000695765.1 Mesitornis unicolor
GAGAGCACTTTGTCAAACTTCAGTTACCTGCAATATAAACCAGGCTACATTAGCAAGTCAATGAAAAGGATGACAAGAGTATCAGTGGAACGGGCTCAACACCTTTGTGCCTCAGGCAACCTCTTTTCCTTAAAAAACACCAAAAGTTTCTGGTAGCCTGTCTTAAGCCGTATTAATTTGCTGCTTCTGAAGTATTTCAAAGCTGATCCTCCAATATCGTACTATTAGCATAAACAGTTTACTTGTAAAATTGCTACACAGCAACTTTTCTTCTTTGGCTCTGTGTAACAAAGGCAAATTGAGAAGACTGCCAAGAATGTTGTGCAGTATGTTAGCATAGGTGGCTTCAAGAATTAAAGTGAGATTTGAAGAAACACATATGTATGCATACTCCAGACACATGATAACTTTCTTCACTGTGCACATTACCACCTTATCTCAAATTCACAGAGCTGTCATGTTCCTGAACCTGATGTTTTTATCAGTTTGTGTCATTTTGCACAATTGACTCATTTTCAAAACATAATTTTAATTCCAATAATTACTGCTTCACTATGCTGTTCCAGCCATTTATTATTTACCAAATGAAATAACTTTGTCTGCAGTCATACTCCTTGCCCTTCTTGTTCACGGCATTTCACAGAATCACAGAATCGCTCGGT
>NW_010194822.1:0-1289 GCF_000695765.1 Mesitornis unicolor
TCTGCCCCCAATTTTGGGCCATTTCTCCTCACTTTGGGTGTCCTTTTTGGGGCCATTTCTCCTCATCTTTGCCCTCTCATTTTGGGCCGTTTCTCCTCATTTTGAGGTCTCTTTACCCACCAATTCTGGGTGTTTCTACCTCACTTTTTGGGGCCATTTCTCTTCATTTTGGGGTCTCTTTTTGGGGATTTCTGCCCCCAATTTTGCGCCATTTCTCCTCATTTTGGGTGTCCTTTTTGGGGCCATTTCTCCTCATTTTGGGGTCTCTTTACCCACCAATTTTGGGGATTTCTACCTCAGCTTTTTGGGCCATTTCTCCTCATTTTGGGGTTCCCTTTCTGGCCATTTTAGGGCGTCTTTACCCTCAATTTTGGGGCCATTTCTCCTCATTTTGGGGTCTCTTTTTGGCCAATTTTGGGGATTTCTGCCTCACTTTTTGGGGCCATTTCTCTTCATTTTGGGGTCTCTTTTTGGGGATTTCTGCCCCCAATTTTGGGCCATTTCTCCTCACTTTGGGTGTCCTTTTTGGGGCCATTTCTCCTCATTTTGGGGTTTCCTTTCTGGCCATTTTAGGGCGTCTTTACCCTCAATTTTGGGGCCATTTCTCCTCATTTTGGGGTTTCCTTTCTGGCCATTTTAGGGCGTCTTTACCCTCAATTTTGGGGCCATTTCTCCTCATTTTGGGGTCTCTTTACCCACCAATTTTGGGTGTTTCTACCCCATTTTTGGGGCCATTTCGCCTCATTTTAGGACATCTTTTCCCGCCATTTTAGGACGTCTTTTCCCGCCATTTTGGGGCATCTTTGCCCCCAATTTTGGGCCATTTCTCCTCATTTTGGAGTATCTCTTTCCCACCATTTTGGGCCATTTCTCCTAATTTTCGGATGTCACTTTCCCGCCATTTTAGGGCGTCTTTTCCCACCATTTCTCCTCATTTTGGGGTGTCTCCCCCCATTTTAGGTCATCTTTTCCCGCCATTTTTGGCCATTTCTCCTCACTTTGGGGCGTCTCTTTCCCACCATTTTAGGGCATCTTTTCCCGCCATTTTGGGCCATTTCTCCTCACTTTGGGGCGTCTCTTTCCCGCCATTTTAGGGCATCTTTTCCCGCCATTTTGCTGCCCCCGCCTTTTTGGGCCATTTTTCCCCGCCCTTTTGGGCCTGTTCTCCTCACTTTGGGGTCTTTCCCCCCCCTGCCCTTTTCGGGGTTCCCATTCCTGGCCCTTTTGAGGCGTTTTCCTGCATTTCGGGGACCTTTTTGGGTCTGGGGGGGGGCCCAGCCCCCACCCCC
>NW_010194822.1:1355-1584 GCF_000695765.1 Mesitornis unicolor
GTCTATAAATGGGGGGTGGAGGCGCCCGGGTGTCGCCCAGAGCCATGGCGGGCGCCCGCGACCCGTGAGCTGGGGGCACTGGGAGGCACTGGGAGGCACTGGGAGCAACTGGGAGGAACTGGGAGGAACTGGGGGACACTGGGAATGGACTATGGGTCACTGGGGGGCATTGGGAGGGGCTGGGAAGGGACTAGGGGGCACTGGGGGGAACTGGGAGCGACTGGGAGGG
>NW_010194823.1:0-931 GCF_000695765.1 Mesitornis unicolor
GGATGGGGGCCAGGAGGGGCGGGAGGGGGCACGGCCCCGCGCCCCCCGCATTCTTCTCCCACTCATGGGCTTGTTGATGGGACTGGGACTCACTGGGACTGGGGCCCAAAAGGACTGGGACCCATGGGGACTGGAACCCATGGAGACTGAAACCCAAAAGGACTGGGACCCATGGGGATTGGGACTCATGGGGTCTGGAGACCAAAGGGACTGGGACCCACTGGGACCCAAAAGAACTGGAGCCCATGGGGACTGTGACCAACTGGGACTGGGGACCACGGGACTGGGACCCAAAAGGACTGGGGCCCACAGGGACTGGGACCCATGGGGACTGAAACCCAAAAGGACTGGGACCCATGGGGATTGGGACCCATGGGGATTGGGACTCATGGGGTCTGCAGCCCAAAAGGACTGGGACCCACAAGAACTGGAGCCCATGGGTTCTGTGACCTACTGGGACTGGGGACCACGGGACTGGGCCCCATGAGGACTGGGACCTATGGGGACTGGAGCCCAAAAGGACTGGGACCCACAGGGACTGGAGATCAAGGGTGGCACATCCCCACATCCCAGCAATGCAGGACCCCTAGTCATGGTGTGTGGAGGTCCTGGTGGCCCCCACCCCATCTTACCTGAGCGCCCCGGCTGCTTGGCCATAGGCAGGGAGACCTTGGTGAGGGGCAGGACGTAGACCTCGGGGCCATGCTGGGGGGCGGGCGAGCCCTGGGCCGACAGCTCCGTCACGTAGTCATCCCCCTCGGCGTTCTCGAACTCCTGGGCCGGGGGGCGCGTGGAGGGGCACACAGCGAGCACAGACAACTGACCCCAAAGCTTCCCCGCTGCTGCGCACCCCAACATCATCCCCAAAATCGCACCCTCCCGGCGCACGGCCCTGCCCGCGCCCCTCCATGGGGGGGTACCCGCTCCCCGT
>NW_010194824.1:0-4366 GCF_000695765.1 Mesitornis unicolor
AGTAGTAATATAAAGGACACAGAGTTATACTCATCCAATATAGGGTGGGAGTAGGCCTCAGGGGTAGAACAGTAGACAAATACCTCTTGAGATGTCAATCACAAAGGGAGAGAAGAAGAAAGGATAGTCCACAGCAAACTCCCCAGTTTATAGTGAGTGTTGATATGGTATGGAATAGCACAAATTGGTCAGTCTGGGGTCAGCTTGAGGTCAACTCCCCTGTGTTTCTGCTCTCCCTAGCCTCTGTACCTGTCTATCTCAAAACTGCTGAACACCTTGATCATCACATAACAGTATTAAGTGAAAACTATAACAAAGTCTTATCACTTTGTTCCCATGAAATAGTGTCACAATCCTTACAAACTTGCAGAAAATTATTCTCAACAGAAAACTGATTCTAAAATTCTGTCCCAGTAAACCCGGACAGATAGACAGACTTCACAGTTGTTTCTAAATACATGTATTTGGTGGGTCATAAAAACTGGCTATCACCAGCTCACTAGTAAAGGTAAAAAAGATTACTTTTCTATTTTTCCATGTAGTGTAGCTACATCCATGGAACTACTTCACTCTGAGGTACCAGGGGCTTCTTGGGACTGATTTGCACGAGAACACACACACATTGTAAGTAACTGAACACTCAGACAAAATGCTGTATTTCAGAAACTACTAGGAAAAATATTTAGCTAATAAATAAAAAAGTTATGAAGCTGCAACTATAAATAGAGCTTAGAGCATTTTACTTTTAGCTCCTTTTCAGCGATCAAGCAAAGCAGTTATTAAGTGCAAAGAAATTACCAGTTTTCAAATGTGGTTATTTTAAGTACACTTACCCAGTAATAGCTGTACTATTTAAGTTAAAATGCATACTAGTAAAATGACTATGAATTGCTAATAATTAACTGGAAAAATAGAAAACTAAACTTTTACCTTTGTTAGTGACCTGATGATAACTAGGTTTTGTGACATTCCAAGTACATGTATTTAGGAACAATTGTGAAGCAAACGTTAGATAAATAGGATTATAGAAAAATGTCAAAAGCCAGAAATATGCACCTGTTTAATCCTTTACTTGTTCATAGGGCCAACACAGGAATTTATTTTCACATTAAACATTTTACAGTGTACTGCACACAAGAATATGTAAAATTAAATGCTGAAAGATCATGGCTAATGATTTAACATCTAGAATGTGATCTGAGTTTGATAAAATTGACAGCATCACTAGCAGCTTTAGAAGAAGGAAGATCAGACAACTAGCTATCAGAATCAGATTTCCTCCAGCAGCCAGGAAAATTAAGGTCTTAGAAATCCACACCCAAGTTGGCTGAAATTTGCATAGCACAAGTCCTAACCGCATAGTGTCTCCATAGACAGGTGCACAAAATTTGATTGCAAGCACAGAATTATCTCCCAGGTCTCCAAGATGACTTCTTTTTGTTGCAGTAGAATTAGGAATGGACAAAAGCGAGAGTTCTGAAAATCTAAACCAATGAGGCTATTTTGGAGCAGAAGAGTTCACTACCATATCTCATCTTCCAAGAAAAACAAAGGCAGTAGAAACAATAGGAAACACACATTTCCTCTTCCCCAGTAAAAGTAACATCCAAGGCATTTAGCCATAGCTTTCAGGGAAATCTGAATTCTCTGCACTGTAAGAAAATACATTTATTATTTCAAAGACATCTCAAGAGTGTTCATCTCCTTAAAGACTCTAGTAGAGACCCTAGTAGCTTTTCTGACAATTGAAAGATTTTCTTATCCTTACTAATCCCCCAGTAGATTGGTTTAGTAAACTAAAAAAAATCACCCTTCTTTTTATGCCTAAATAGCTCATTACTACATTATTTAAGTACTTAAATTATTTACTCAGTTGGAGAAACAAAACTGAGTTAAAATACTACTGCTCAATGACTTCAAGGCTCTGTTTCCTGAGTCTGATTCCAATATCCCTCTGTCCTTTTTTCTGTGCAATCCTTATATAGAAGAACCAAGATTTTTGATAGAATTGATTTGTCTTTTTTTTTTGCACGTCTTTCTACATGGAATATGTACAGAAATGTAGAATTCCAGCTTGCAATTCTTACACCTAAATGTCTTGCTATGAATGCACGGTCAGTAGGTGGATTTGACCTACTGCTGAAAGTATGTGAAATGATGGCATGGCAATGTTGTTATGAAAATGCCTAGCATACGAAGCCATATGACACAGTCATTTTAAACATACCTTGTCTGAGAACTAAAGATGAATTCTCAGTTGCATCACCAACAGACATATGGTCTGAAATCTGTTCTGTGAATGTGAAAATTTTGCCAATGGAATTTATAATTATTTTACAGATTGGATTAGTTGATAAGGCATTATATGTGATTTGTTCATATTGACTTAAAATCCTAGCAAAGAAAACAGCACCATTTAGACTATAAAGAAATTAACATTTTAAAAAATTGGCCAAAGTGTGAGTTAAAGGTACACAGTAACTCCAGTTTATGCAAATGTGTTGCTATTAACAAGAGATTATGAATGCAGTTGCTGTTATCAATGAATTTGTAGGATATAGAACAGTCATTACTGAAGCTGAAGTCACCATGTAGAAGCCAAGATTAGCTGTTTAAATAGTGAAATATATGTAGATCATCAGGGAGACATATATGCTTTCAGTCCACGATCTTATTTTTTTTAAAAATAGAGAGGAAGATAAATGAGGAGGAGGAAGCAGTGGCAACTCTTTATGAGCTATTAGTAGAAATAACAAATCCATTCCTACATGGGGGAGGTTCTGTAAAGGGGATACAGTTAGAGGAGGAGGAAGTAAAGGCTGTGACTGAATTTACAAGTCTTATGGATTATTTTTAATGCCCACTCATCTATTGTAATTTCTGTCCAGAAGTGCTTGAAAATAAGTAAGAAAGAAGCCAGAATAAATCACTCCATAAATTTCTACAAGATTCTCAGTCATAACCTGATGTCTGAGAGGACCTATTTTTGAAGTGGGAGAAACAGATGAAACAATTTCTTTCATCCGAACCCCTTTGCATAGAGCTTCTGTTCCTGATCTTTTGTTCTGAAGACACTTGAGAGGTAAAAAGTTTATTTCTAAATGTCTGCATGTATAAAGATGGAATCCTAAAAACAGATATTTTTCAGGCAGCAAGACGTCTCAAGCTTATTCACAGAAGTGCTCTTTGCCTCCAAAGTTAAACTGCATATAGCATAGTCTCTTTTTTCCTAGGTATCAGTGATACAGATATTCAAAATCACTTCTCAGTATATTTGGCACTGATCTTACTCTTAATTTGAAGCATGTGGTGCAAGCCAGAAATGTGCTGCTGTAATCAGTTGCCCTTTAAACGCATAGACTTAAAGTTTATAGCAGACACATTATCAGTGAAATTAAATTAACCATTTAATTCCATTTCACATATACCTGTTCCTAGGGGCAGCTTATCACAGCAGATATTAACTTCCCCAGTTAGTGGAAGTGTGCATCTTCCAACAGCAGTGACACAACCCCTGGATTTCTTCTCCTTTGAGAGTACTGTAACAGGCTGCTGCCTCTGTCGCAGGCTACACTCTACAACTCACAGGAAGCACAAGCTGGGCAAATTAGTGCTGGGTGGATCTTTATTCTCCTGATCTGCACTTTCCAAGGCACCTGTAATGATTCTTAGTAATTTCGGGAAAACTGAGTAGTTTTACAATTCAATGAGGCTGTCTGCAAAGTGTTGTATGTTTGTACTCCTTTTCTTACACCATATTGATGACAATGAACAGACTCATAGTAGTCTTAATAGAGTCTTAATAATGTCTCAAAAGCACTGATGTCACTTAAAGTGAACAGCTAAAGGCAGTGAGGCTGATGAAAAGTGAAAGGAGATCCCTCATTCAGTGTTTGGTATCTTCTTCCATCAGTATGTAGTTTTCCTTTTTAATGGATTCACTTTCATGAGGGAAAAGATCTTGGAGGGTTCCACATAAAACATTTATTTCTAGATCTCAAATATATCATGGCCTCTGACTCAAAATCTAAGGCTGAGGAGACCAATTTAACATTTACTTTACAGCAAAGCCCCAGTCTGAAAATATTTCTCCTCAAATTGGTGAACACTGTTATGCTAGCAACAGTCCTAACCTCCTCCTCTTCCTCCTCTTTTTCCTCCACAAGATGGGAAACCTCTCTGAACCTCATTTTAGCAGCCCCAAACCTTTCCAGACAACACAATCAACTCCTGGAGCATTCCTCAAGCACCACACAATCTAGCTATTTGCCAGATGCAGCAGGTTTCCCCTGGAAATTCCCAAAGTACTTCTGCTACTGGAAAGCATTTGCAGTGATCATATTTCACAGAATCACAGAATCACAGA
>NW_010194825.1:0-7014 GCF_000695765.1 Mesitornis unicolor
GGTGAGCATCGCGCCGATTACGAGCACTTCATGCAGCGCCGCTACCCGCCCGGCACCACCTACGCCGACTTCGCGCCCCACTTCACCGCCTACGACTTCCAGCCCCGCGAGTGGGCCCAGCTCTTCCAACGGGCTGGTGCCAGGTCAGCATCAGTCACTGGCCGGGGCGGTTGAGGTCACGGAAGGGATGGGGGGATGGATGTGGAGGTCCCTGAGGGGACAGCAGGTCCCTGAGGGGTGAGTGCCATTCCCGGGGTTCCCTGAGAGGATGAGGGAACCATTTCTGGGGATCTGTGAGGGGGTGGGGGTCCCTGCTCATTGAGTGGATGCAGTAGCCATGGCTGGGGGTCCCTGAGGGGATTAAAGGACCAGGCCTGGGGGTCCCTGAGGGATTGGGGGTCTCTGAGCGGTGCTGGAGACCCCTGGGGGGTCGTGCCCAGGGTGCTGAGGAAATGACAGGTCTGCCTGCTTCCTAAGCTTTGATCGTTCATTCTTCTCTAGAGTTAAAGTCCAGTTAAAACCACTGTTATTCTTGCAATCGCTTCTAAATTTTATAAGTAATTAAAGAGGGCTCCTCACAACATGGTTATTCAGTCCCCTGCTTTCTTAGTGACTGGGTTTGCCCAGGTGAGACTGGGGAGTATCTTAGCTAGCTCCTTTGTCATCCTGATCGAGTACTTTTTTCCCCTCAGGTACGTGGTACTGACCACAAAGCATCACGAAGGCTTCACCAACTGGGGGTCGCCCGTGTCCTGGAACTGGAATTCTCTGGATATGGGACCCCACCGAGATCTTGTGGGAGAGCTGGGACAAGCCCTCAGGGAGAGGTACGGCACTGCCAAACTGTGCTCTTCCTTTCACCTGTGCGCGTTGAATTCTCCTGGCTGTTCTTGACAAACAGCAGAAAATGATGAGTTTAATATGAAAAACAGTGCTTGCAAAGTCATTAAATCTTCTGTGAAATAATAATGCCAGTAGTCTGATCTGCCACTGGTTCTTAATCCCTGCTGCCAGCCTAACTCTTTCCTCTGTGTTTTCTGTCCCTCAGCAACATACGCTATGGACTGTATCACTCTCTGTTAGAGTGGTTTAATCCACTCTATCTAGCTGACAAAGAAAGCGGCTTCAAGACACAGAACTTCGTTTTAAAGAAGACAATGCCCGAACTTTATGATCTTGTCTTAAAGTAAGAACTGCAACCAGTTAGGAATCCAGAGCATTTCCAGATTTCAGTACTGTAGAGAAAGATGCAAAGTGGATGCAGAGAAGAAAGGTGAAACATGTTAATTTTTGCCAAGGGATTTGCCTTGTTTATTTATCAGTAATGTTTTGTGATAATTACAAAAGGGGTTCACAGTGTAATTTGTAGAATAAGGTAGAGACAATTTTTTCATGCAGAGTGGCTTTGAAAGTGGAGTGAGCTGCTTAGTATATAGTAAAGTAGAAGAGCAATTTCACTGTGAATTTGCAGCCTTGCCTTGCTTCCCTTGTTGACAGAAATACGAGGCTTGGACACGTTGCTCAGAATGGCTGTTGTCCCACATAAAGCATGTGCCTCATAATTGCCTTTGAGATGCAACCTTCTGGTTTTTGGAAGAGTTACATCCTCTCTTGAGCCATGATCAGCACATCATTCTTTGCTGCTGCAAGGACCTCACTTAAAGCTTTGTCTGAAGCAGAAAGTGGTAGCAAAAACCTCCCGGTAATGTCAGGCAATAGGAAGAGGAAGTGAAGCTACACTCCAGATGCAAGAAACACAGTGCTTCCTTTGTGGGAGGAGAAAACAAGCCATTTTGAAATAACGTTCATCTCTCTGCTAGATATAAACCAGATTTGATTTGGTCGGATGGAGACTGGGAGGCTCCGGAGTCGTACTGGAACTCTACCTCTTTCCTTGCCTGGCTTTATAACGATAGTCCCATCAAGGTATCTCTTTCAGCTGTCCCTTGTGGCCATTGGCATTTTATGGGAGTGGAAGGTCTGGCAGCAGTGAGATATGAATGTGATTAAATCAGAAACCTGCTTGACAGCTGCCAGATGTGCTTTATTCTCTCACATAAAATAAGAAGCTCACGCTGTGCTCCTATGTGAAGACTCTGGTGTCCTTTACAGCACACATGGAGGGCTCAGAGGCTGGAAACCTCATTGCCTTAACTTCCACCTGAGTGAACAGAGAGGTTCTCCCAAAGAGGGATTCGCCCTTCTCTGGCAGATCCCCTCGCTTTCCTTTGGTTACACAGAGGGTTTAGGTGCTCACCTCCTAACTTAGGTGCCTGTGCTAACTTAGGAGGGGCAAAGCTGAAAAGTTCAAGACAAAACATTGTCCCTACTGAGCTGAGTTTCTTCTTTCAGGACACTGTTGTTGTTAACGATCGTTGGTGCAATAACTGCTCTTGCCGTCATGGAGACTACTACAATTGTGCTGACAAGTACAAACCAGGGACCCTGCTGGCTCACAAGTGGGAGATGTGCTCCTCCATTGACAAGCTTTCCTGGGGCTATCGAAGCAACATGAGCATTGCTGAGTTAATGGATGAAACGAGTATCATTGAGGTAAGAAATCTGAAATCAAAATAACCCATGTGGGGCAGTTACTGAGAATCAGAGGTTTCCTTCATCCTCCTGCTTGCAGAAAGAGTTGTGTTTCATGCAATCAGGCTGGAGTTAAAGGAGCAGTTGATGAGGACAAAGCCCTCCTCAGGTTTCTTTATTATCAGAAGAGAAGATAATGCAATTTTTTACCTTGGTTTATCTGTCACAGGAGCTAGTGCAGACCGTCAGTTTTGGAGGCAACTACCTTCTCAATGTGGGACCTACAAAAGAAGGGGTGATCGTTCCCATCTTCCAAGAAAGACTCCTGGCCCTTGGGAGGTGGCTGGACACGAATGGGGAGGCAATTTATGAATCGAAGCCGTGGAGAGTACAGATGGAGAACAGCACAGACACAGTTTGGTAAGGACTCTATTGCTCAGTGCTGGCTGGGCTGGGCCTTCCAGAGCTGACATTTCTTATTCTTAAATTTGGTTCACTGTGAAATGTTGCCATCAGGTGCAGATGGTGTGTAGGTAATACCCTGTAATTGGAGTGCTCAGTTACTGCCCCAGGGTGTTATGTGAGGAGTATCTTGCTTGAAAGAAGAGGTTAAAATCAGGACTTCACCCATCTTGCTTGATTTGGAAAGAAAAGCAACTCTTCCAACAATCTCCCAGGGGAAGTGGTAAAAAACTGATCAGTTTTAAGAGTCAGCTTGACAGGGTGCTGACTATACTATACAGGGTGCATCTGAACTATACTTTTACCTTGAGACTTTGGACTGGGTGATCCTTCTGGTCCCTTCCAACCTGGGATTCCATGATTCTATGAAAATTTCCACACTGCTGCTGTCAGGACTGTGTCAGCCATGGTCCTGTGTAGTTTGAACTGCACAAATGCCGCTCATCTGCACACATGCTGTTTGTAGATGCAGTGATATTTGCTTTTAAGCTGTTATATAACAGCACCAATCACTGTTACCCAACTGGGAGATTTCTACTGAGAAGGCCATAGTGAGTCAAGAGCCAGAAATTGCTACTAAACAGTGTTATTTTTTTCCCTCAACTGTGCCCAAGCGTGTTCAGTCTGGAAATGCAGAGCAGCGATTGGGATAACGCAGCTTATCCGCTCTGTTGACCACAGGCTGAGGCAAGGACAGATTGGCAAATGACATTTGCTTTTGGGAAGCACGCACGGACTTTGTTTGGGTTTCATCAGCCAGTGGTGACTGGCTGACTGCAGGGTCCAAAGTGGCAGATTTTTGGAAGGAGGGGAAATAGGTGACCCCTGCGTGGTGACAGCGGGCAGGCCGGTGTTCCCGTGCTGTCTGGAGAGGTCAGGCTCGTGTGTGGTTCTCTCCTGGGGCTCTTCACCTTGCTGCACTCTTGCCTCTTAGGTACACTTGTAAGGGACCGGTTGTCTACGCCATCTTTCTGCTCTGGCCTCGGAACAACGTTTTGGAGCTTTCCTCGCCCTCTCCATCCCCAGCCACACAAGTAAGAAACTTGGGGGAAAAAAAATAACGTGCTCTGAGAGCCCAACTTGGGCACATGCGGGCTGGGAAGGTCCAGCCTGACTTCATTTGGAAATAGGGGAGAGTGTGGAAGTTGTCATCCTGTAATTCAAGTTCTGGAGTGCCCTGGGCTCCCACCACATCCTTGCAGCATCCCAGGTTATCCTCCAGGCTTTAGCTCACTGTTAACACAAAATTGGATAGGAGTTGCCAGCACAGGCTCACAGTCTGCCCTAGGACAGAGACACTTCTCCCCAGAGTGTTTCAATCCTATTGACACAGGGGGGTGAAGTAAATAGCACATAGAAGGGATCACTGGTATTGCATCTCACATTCAGATCAGGTACAGTGACCCGCTGGCTGTAATTGTGTTTGTAAGTGACGCAAATGCGAGGGTGCCCTTTGCTCTAAATAAACAGAGCTAAAGGCTTCCCAGTGAAGAAAACCCAGACAACAGAGAGTCAAACGTGTGGCCCCAGGATATGCTGCGTGTCACCTCTCATGCTCTGAACCATGGGTGGAAGCGTGCAGGGCTGCTTTGGATGTGTGGGAGATGCTGTACGGAGGCGGCAGCCGTGTTTTGGGTGTACCGGGGTGCTCAAATGTTCCTGTGTGAGCAACACCTGAGTGTTCCCCTGCCCTCCTCTGCAGGTGACGATGTTGGGGTTTGCAGGGACCCTGAAGTGGCAGAAGGCCCCCGGGACGGGGCTGCTCGTAACTTTGTCGTACCTGCCCCCATCTCCTCTGCCTCCTCAGCCTGGCTGGGCTCTCAGGCTTGAGGGTGTGGAGTGACGGCTGAGGGGCGAAAGCAGCAATCTCCTCATGCCTTTATTTTACATTTGAGTCTAAGAGGATTTTTCATTTCTTGTTGAATAAATTGTTTTGAGATAATTTCTTTTCTCATCTCTTTCGTCTGTGAGTGGTCTGTGTGTTAGTGGAACTTATTTGGCAGCAGAGGACTGACCTCTCTGCTCAGCAGCGGGCAGCTGGGACATGACAACCCGTGAGCCAAACACCTACACTTGGAGCCAGAAGGTGTTTTAATGTAAAACTGGGCTTCTTGGTGGGTGTTACTGCTGTGCTTGTAGGTGATGACGTTGGGTGGGCTCAGAGCTGGTGGGACTGAGTTAGCGTGGGGCAGCTGAGAGGACTTCACGGTGGCTTCTCTGTTAAATTCACGTGCACGGAGCCAGTGCTGGTGAGCCGGGCTGCACACAGCAACAAGGTCTGCGCCTCCCAGGCAGGAGCAGGCCCTGCCACTTCCCTGGCTTAATTACATATTGAAATTAAATTTGATAGCCAATGTGATACTCTTATGTGTGAAATCATGAAGCTTTGCATGTGGTGGGCATGTCCCACTGGAGACCAACCACAGCACTGTCATAGATTGCTGTGTGCGATGTACTTGTGTACATACAGGTACTCCATGTGTTGGGTTACTTCAGTGTTGGTTGAAGCAATTATGATCAGGTGCTTCCATCACGAATCAATACAATGGAAGTTTTGTTGTTTCACAGAATCACAGAATCCCAGAACGTCAGGGATTGGAAGGGACCTCCAAAGCTCATCCAGTCCAATCCCCCTGCCGGAGCAGGAACACCCAGATGAGGTTACACAGGAAGGCGTCCAGGCGGGTTTTGAATGTCTGCAGAGAAGGAGACTCCACAACCTCTCTGGGCAGCCTGGGCCAGGGCTCTGTCACCCTCACTGAGAAGAAGTTTCTTCTCCAATTGAAGTGGAACCTCCTGTGTTCCAGTTTGTGTCCGTTACCCCTTGTCCTATCATTGTTTGTCACCGAGAAGAGCCTGGCTCCATCCTCGTGACACTCACCCTTTAAATATTTCTAAACATGAATGAGGTCTCCCCTCAGTCTCCTCTTCTGCAAACTAAAGAGCCCCAGCTCCCTCAGCCGCTCCTCAGAAGGGAGATGCTCCACTCCCTCCATCATCTTTGTAGTCCTACACTGGACTCTCTCCAGCAGTTCCTGTCCTTCTTCAACTGAGGGGCCCAGAACTGGACACAATATTCCAGATGCGGTCTCACCAGGGCAGAGTAGAGGGGGAGGAGAAGACCTCTTGTTTGAAGAGGTCTAGAAGAAATCAGCTATAGAAAATCATACTTAATACAAATCGTCAAGCTTTTATTCATATTCTGGTGGAGACAGCTATTAGCAGAAGAGTTTTTGCTCTTAGGTGCATTTCACAGAGAAGCCACCGTTCTGGATGGGACCTGAGACTTCTGCTGTTTCAGTGAAATATTTCCTGTGTTGATGTTGAACTTCTCTAAAAAGGGTTGAACAAGAAGTGCTTAAATGATAAAACTCTTCACGACAGCGTGTGTTTCTGCAGCACGGTGGTTGTGAACGCCCCGCAACGTTGCTCGGTTTTGTTACCAAAGTGGTAAAAATGTGGTGCAAGCAAAAGTGGCCAAACACTCAGAGTTCAGCTCGAGCCCCAGCGCTGGGACGCGTGCTGAGCTGGTGGTGTCGGAGCCGTTACTCAATTGACAGATAACGATCGGTGCTGACGAACCTGCGCAGGCTTCGGAGAACTGGCACTGGCTGCCAGGGAGCCACGTCCTCACAGGAGCATCGCCCCGGCTCCGGTGATGACGCTTGTACGGACACAGAGGGTGAAAAAAACCGGGACAACAGAGCGATGGCCTTTCCGTCTCCCAACCCCATCACGCAGGTAACCTCTGGTGCGGGGAGAGGGCTCATCCAAAACAAACACGCCGTGTTTACCCAAACGAGCCAGCAGAAAAGCTGTTGTATAAGTACGCGGCTCCCGAGCGGCTGCAGAGTGCCTGTGTCAGAGGGGAACGGGCTGGTGTGGGACCAAACAGGCCGGTGTTGGGGAATCGTGCTGCTCTAAGGGAATTGTGCCGGTGTGGGACCAATTGTGCCCGTGTGAGGGAATCGTTCTGGTGTGAGGGAGCTATGCCGGTGTCAGGGATCATGCCGCGTTGTG
>NW_010194826.1:0-7068 GCF_000695765.1 Mesitornis unicolor
TCTGCAGTAGAGTCTCTTTTCGTCACAGTAATACAAGAAAAAAAAAGTTTAAAAGACAAAACACTGTTTCAATTTGTAAATTTTATACTGAATGGCAAGAACACATCCCCAGTTTTCCATTATTTCCACGAACTATGACCAAAGTGTGCATACTTCACCGCACAGTTTTCATTTGCCTGAAAATTCATGTTGGCTTTTTCAGTCTGAAGTGACTGACCTACAGTTTGTGACTGCAAATGCTGTCCTGTAACAACAGTCATTTATTTCCACATTCAGGAAATAACTTCATTGAGTACTCTTTTGGTGCACTATCGTGGCTCAAATTTTACTGTCAGTCACTGGTTTAAATATTTAATTGTCATTGTATCACATCACAGAAATAAAAGAGTACAGCATGCCTCTAAACAAAATGGAAAAAGAAAAAGGCTCCAGAAAAAATTTACCTAGTCTGTCTCACTTATGTAATGTTAAAGAGGGCTAAAGAGGGAAAATATATACTTTGAACAACAATGGTTAAAATAATACTGTACTATAATGTCAAACACAATGCAATCAGAAAAATGAGCAATAAACACAGAGACACAAATGAACAATAATTCTACTTAAGACTAGATACCAGGCTGTGCAAATTCACATAGTTAAATTAGTAAAACTCACTTAAAATCTTTAAAATAAAATCTTCAAAATAAAATCTTCTTTAAAATAAAATTCTCTTGGTCAAACTCAGCAGAATATATGACAAATTAGATTTCAATATTTCAACATGAATGGCCTCTCAAGAGGCACAAAATGTAAATTGAGGGGAATACTGTTGATTGAAAAGTGATATTTATTTTGTTCTGCACAATTTCACAGACACCAAGACATAAAGCCAACACAGAAGCACACTGCTGGCCTGAATGCCATGCTCCTCAGGCATTAGGATATGTCTCAAGACCGTTTATAAAATATGTATTATTACTATTGCTGCCTTTACTCCATTCTTGGGAAAATCTCAGATATTAAAATCTCATTGCATCAAGCTATTGAGATTTGGTGCAAGGATTTGTGAAACAGAATCAGCAGAGGATACACTCACATGCTCCCCACCAGGTTGCCAGAACTCATGATCACTTTGCATTTACCTCTTTTAGGGATCACTGCTTTGAAGTGATATTATATATGTAGCTTATTTTATTTTTATAAAATATATATATACACACACATAGATATTTCCTCCTTTTTGTAGGTCATCATGCAGGGAAGACTTAAGGTAGAAATGCAACCCACATTATCTCAGACCATACTATATTGAGGTGCAGGCAAAACATTTACATGACTAAGGAAGAATAAATTTGGGGGATTTTTATTTTTATTTTTCCTCACATCTTTAATTTCTCCAGAGCATTCTTAAATCAAAATGGTCTTGACTGAATTGTCCATCTTCTCTTTGTAAAATAGGTGTGGTTAAAAAACAACAACAACAACAACAACAACTAAACAACAAAACAAAACAAACAAACAAAAACACCAAACAAACAAAAAAGAAAAAATAATAACATTAACGAGGAGGACTATACATACTCAAAATAAGAATCTGAATTAAGAACCCTCCCTACTTCTCAAAACTCAGAAAAAATAAACATAGCGAAACATAAATAAAAGGGTGAGCTATTTGCTCTCTAGTAACAATCAGGCTTTTTTAAAAGACTGTGACAGCTTTTGCCCACAGTGAAAAACTCAGTTAACCTGGATCTCTTTTATTAAAAACACTTGGAGAGGAACTGTTCTGTAAGTCCATCATGCTCCATGACATACCTTCACATAATCACTCTTGCGGCATATCCTTTTCAACAAAATACTGAATATACAACTATTGTTTCTTTCCATGAGCAGGTAATGGTAAGAAGGAGGGTAAAAATTGCAAATCCACTCTGTTGAACTTCGTACTTTTATATAGCATATTTTTTGATCCTATCCTCCACAAAATGTTACATGATCCTTGACTGAAGAGTGCAATACTTTGCTTGACAGCAAAGGACAACCTGAAAAGAGGACCTCAACTGCTGTGTATAAATAATACAGCACACCATGATGATAAGTTAGCCAATCAATCCTTGTCAAAAACAGAAATTCACAGTTTATGAAAACAATTTTTGTGATATGAAGGCTATAGAAGATGCACTATGCAAACAGAAACGTACCACCCACAACCACCTGCATGCACTACTTCGTATAGCACTCTTACTCGTAAAAGCACATGGTCCACCTACTGTTACTGTATGCAAATCAATTTGAAGTTCATTAACATTTATGAGTGAAAAAAAAAGAATTATTTATTCCAATTTAAAACTATTTACTTCTTAACATTATGGCTCCTGTGATAGGAATATCTGCCAAAAGCTAAGGTATAGTATCATGAATTAGGCATGGGAGATACATTTCAGTTTCTATGCACAAAATCATTAGCCTGAAATGAATACAATTTCCCTCAAATATCTTGATGGAAGATTCCCTAGAAGGACAACTGTTACAATTTCTGGCAGAAGTGTTACTGTGAGAACCATCTCCCTGAGTCAATGAAATGATGACCAAAAAAAAGAAACATATCTTAAAAAAGTCATGAGGAATCCCAAGATTTCAGAAATGTAAGGAAAAAAGTGATAGAAGAAAGATGACTTGGGAGTTTGGGCACATTTTATTCTATAATTTAATAATAGAGCATAATTCATTAAATAGAAAGTATGCATGGAAGAATCCAATACTATTTATGATTTTATATAATGTGCATTAAATATAAATATGAACACATTTAGTATGCATTACATATTGATGTAATGAAATTTACAGAAGCTGATACTGAGGTAAACATACTGATACTGCAGGAGTCCAAGGAGATGATGACACCCATTGAAAGAAAAGGCACAACACAATCTACAGGTAAACAGTTGCAAATGTAATGACATACAAGCTCAGGGTGCTAGCCATGCAAGTTGTTAGGGAGATACAACAATCTTTACTGGTATGTTATATAATCAGTGGTTTGTATCTCAAGCATTTGCTTTCAACATTGATGGGAAGAGCTGGACCGTTGTCCCTACCTAAAACAGAAGCTATATTTTTATTTCATTTCCTCTATTGCTACATGAAATATGGCTTATTTTAAAACTTCTCTCTAAAGGAATAAAATGAATAGCCATTCCCTTTCATGAAAATAAAACTTGTTACAAAGAAGAAATCTGCAGGTGGCACCAAAGAATAAACAGCCCAGAAAATAGCCAGTCAATAGAAATTTGGTCTAGGGATAGTAAAAATGAGCCTCAGTTCTGAAGCCCAGAAGAGCAACTTAACTTCAGAAGAAGACTGAGAATGTACTTGCTAGCAGTAGCACTTTCATGTTAAAATCGATTTTCAGAAAAAGAGCTTTAATAGTTTTCTGATTTACAGAATCATCCATACAGTGTCCAAGTTCAAATCTATTTCTCCACAGCTGAACCACCACTGAGAAGCAGAATCATATTGAAGATGCACCTGTGCAGAGATGCAAAATGTGAACATGAAAACAGTTGAGCTCTGCAGTTCTTTTAAGAAATTTGTAAGCTGTTTTTCTGATTTAATGGTGAGGCAGCTAATTTGATTTTCCTTTGGTAAAAAGACAGTTGAATAATTAATTTATATCCCTTATCTAAAAGGGGAGCTAAAGTTTCTAGATACCAATACCTTCTCTACCTCTTTCTGATTGTTTTCTAGGCTCATTTTCTTACTATGCAGGTAAAACATTCAGCTAACTTTCTAACATGGCAGACTGTTTAAATGGTTTTAGAAAATGAACTGGTATTATCAACTCTAAATGTCTGCATATGAATTGCATGGGAAACTTGCAGATGAACATAACTTTCATAATAATAAACTCATTATTTTATCACACGTCTCAGGAAAATTGAAGTAGTTGCTGCTTCTTCTGAAAGTCTCTGGGACCAAGAGACTGTATGCACTTAAACAAGCCGTAGCTCTTAGATGTGGAGGAGAACTGCAACATACTAGTGTAAACTAGGTGCAAACATTACTTTAAATTTAACTTCTTCTAGTCTTGTAATCTGAGGGGATGCACCAGTTGATTTTTCTAAAACCTGAGACAGTATTATGAAAAGAAAATCAGATTATTCTAAGCAGAGAATTCTCATTTGAATACCACTTTGTGACTGGACTGAAACATTAATCCTGGGTGAAGATGAAGTGCTGACTTAAGCTTTGCATTTAGTCTAATAGTACAATACTGTAAAAGTGTGTCCCTACTTTCAGGGTTAGAATAGAGCCCTAAAGTAATGTCTGCAGAGATTAATTTCTATCATAATAAATCCCCTTCTGCCTTAAAAAAGTATAATCTCTTCCCTTTCTAAAGGTCTAGAGTATGAGCCATTGTATTCATTTGAATGTGAAAGAGCAGTAGGTCACTGATCTTCAGCCTGCTGTGCTACAGACTTTTTAAGCATCAGATGTTTGACAATACGAAATACAAGTAGAAACAGAAAACAGCTTAAAAAGTAAACTCTTCTCTCTTTCATAGGTTGCAGAGAGTTCATTTCAATGCCAACTGGCTCTGCAGGGAAAAAGATTAACTATTCCTGTCATTTCAAATCTTTATTAGTAAAAAATGGATCAAAAGTGATTAAAGGAGGAATATGGTTATATAATAACACTTCTGAATATTTTTACAACTTGTGGAAATTTTTTCATGAATACACTGCCAGAAGGATTTGGGGAAAGCTGTCACCAGTTCAGACATTGTTTCATTAAAGAGATATATTCCTCCAAACCAATCAGCTGACGGTACCCATGGCACACCATCCCTAGCACCCTATCTCAGCTAACAGCAGGGAGAGAGCTGAGAAATACCTTTAACAAAGACGCCCAAGTCCCTATCAAAACAACCTTTCACATCTGTCTCCATGCTTTAAAAAGCTAGCAAAAATTACCTAGGCACTCCTTGCACAAGCTTATCTGGTTTCAGCTGTCACTCACGTCAGCCATGTTTATACAATTATCTGCCACTCACTAACACTCATGTGAATTAACCTGTATTTCTGCACCTGTTCAGATCTACAGGGTGAGAGAGGTTCATGAAAAGGGAAAGAATAAGAGCTTAAATTGATACTTTCTGTATAAGGCACTTAGGCTAAACTGTTTCTCCATTAAGTTGTTTTGTTCAATTAAAATATTCAGAGAGATATCAAGTCATGATGGGAGTACGTTATCACTTCCAGGCACTTGTCCTTTGTTTTTAGAGCTGATCAGGAGATTTTTAGTAGTATGTTTACTTCAAATTGCTCAGTTAATAAGTATTCACAGTTCTTGCTAAAAATTACTATGTTTTGCAGATGTTCTGATACAGCTTCACTGGTTTCTGTCAAAAAATCAGCTGGGCTCCTGCAGGCTTCTCCTTTAACTGTTAGTAGGCTCGACTTCTATACCCATGACCATCAAGATGGTCAATATAGGGATCTAGATTTCTTACTCGACCTAATCTACATTTAGCTTTTGATCATTAGTTCTTGCTAAATCTTTCTTCAAAATATCCATGGTTCTGAAGGCTCTAGAAATGTCTCAACTTCCTGATAAGGAAACAACTGAGACACACAGCAGCTTCCCTCTTGCCCATCCCCTGCTTTCCATGGAAAGAAAATCCATGCATTCAGGCAAATCAAAGGCACAGTCCAAAGTATGCCCTTTAAAATAAACAGATGTAGGTGTTTATGATCTTCTCTGGACAGGTAACATCTTGCTTCCTTCTCTTTCTTACAGACTGAGAGCATTCCAGCACACATATTCTTACCTGTCTTGACAATTATCATTTCAGTTTCTGCTTACACTTCATCAGTGAAGCAAGATGGTTTAAAAAAAAGCCCTAGTTATTGTGGAATTATCCCTTTCTCTTTTTTCATGCTCCACAGCTTTTAAAGTTAGCAATTTGGAAGCATCAGTGTATCTATGTATATACATACACACATGTATTTAGCTTCATACTTCTATACTTCTACATATTTTATATACATGGAAATGAAAGTGCTTTGTTTTCCCCTTGTTTCCCCTCTGTTGGATATTTTCAGGCACCAGTTGCTAGGCAGTTATTAGTCTCAGCACTGGTGAATTTATATTTTATCATCTTCAGTAAATCCAAATTTGAAAGGTAAGCAAATAAAAAGTCATCATTAACAGTTTTTAAAACTTTAATTACATTTCATTATATCCTCATATCTTCACCAAAATGAAATACCTTAAACAATTTCTGAACATGTTCTCATCACACTTTGGAAAGTATTCGTCCATCTCTAATTAGTTCAATTTTTGGATATCCACTCTTAAATACTTTATTTGGTCACAATTTTAATAAGAGTTTTGAAAACTATTGAAGATATGGGTAGCATTTAACATCCCAAGTTAAGTACCTAAAATACGGAATATGCAAAATTTATAATTCACTTTGCAAAATTTTGAAAAATCATGTAAGTGCCACGTGCATCCCATGAAAACCTTTAAATAGATGCCTATATGTATACAAAAATATATACCTTTATAAAAGAATACACATATATTCATCTCCAGCAACAGTTTCAGAATGCATACTGAAAATGGAGGAATATTTTCTGCTTTCAATCAATTTCCAAACTGCAAAATGTAAAATACACCATGTGAAGCAGTTAGCATTGGCTATATCTAAATCAGAAAACAGCCTGGCATAACATGAGCAGATCAGTATTTCAAAGCATGCAGCGCTCAGGCTTCTGTATCTACATTATATGAAATCTGTGGATTTTGTTTCCGCTTTAATCACTTCCTTTCATGTGATTTCAAGGTGCCCAAATGACCCGGTGCTGTTTCAGACCCTTGACTAACCATTAGGGACTCTACTTGAGTACAGCTTCCAGTTCAACATCCTCGGGAACGAACCCAGGTCACACCCAACAAAACCCCTCTGCAGGCAGAGGCGAAGTGTGCATAGGATCTGGAGGCAATCAAGGCATTCATTTCCAAAACCCACTGGTACACTAGATGGCAATTTTAGAGACCTGCCGGCACTGAACACTCTTT
>NW_010194826.1:7099-18190 GCF_000695765.1 Mesitornis unicolor
ACAAGAGCTTTTTTTACAGTGAGCTCTATTCTTCTATTATACCAGACCCTGCAGTTAAAGAGAATAAAGCAAAACATTCTGTAAGTTTCCGTTGTTATAATTAGCAGATCTTACTACATTCATTTAATGCATTTTTTTTTGGCCACAGGGATATTTAAATCTATCACCATGGATGTTCTACCGCCATCAAAAAAGACATGTCACCTAAGGAGATACAACAGTATTGCTGGTTTTCATCATTTTCTTTGTGACTTTACAGGAAGATGATGTTACTGAGTGCGCTCAGAATACAAATTAGGTAATGAAGATATGTGTCCCTCCTGTGAAAGATATGAAATAATAAGGGCATTACAGCTGTCAGCTACAATAAAGAAGTGATTCTGTTTATTTTGGATGATGCAGCTGGCAGCAAGATGTAAGCTCTGTGGATGAATGATGCAAACCCTTCTAGTAATTCTTCTTAAGACTCTCGGGAAAGATAAATAGATGCAATTTTTACCTTATTTGTTTAAACTTATTCAGAAATAGAATAAAATCCAAAACTTTTGCAAATATAAAAAGTCCTGTTTCTATTGTATAGCATACTCCTACTTGTAGAAGAGGTTTCTTCTAACCCTAGACTTTGCCCAAATACAATATAAAATTAGACTGAACAACTTATCTACCAGGTACATTCTAACTAAAGGCATCACATTAGAATTGTGTGTGAATCAATGAGAGTGCTTATACCATGCAGCATGTGACACAAAGACACGTAAAACAAGGACACCTAAAATAAGGATTTAGCCAAGGTGCTAAATTGGATCACATAAAATCATCTGATGGTCCCAGTTGCTCCACGCACATACACACTATGATGCCACATAGCCCTGACCTCAGGCAACCATCCAGCCTCATCACTCTGCAGCTTTTCCCAGTTTTTCCTTCACAATGGCCATTCAAGCACTCCAAGCCTTGCTGCACAGACTGTCTCAAAAAGCCCCTTCACTATATGACAGTTTACAGGAACATTATGTATGTCAAAACCTTGTCTCAGTATGGTCACACTGCACTGACAAAATTTATTTGTGGCCGTGTTTTTTAATTTGTTTTTATTTTCTACTGCAATTTGTAAACCAAATTTACACAAATATGGGTAGCGGCTTGAATGCACTTGCTGTTGGTTGCTTGCTATGGAGGAATATTGGAAAACTAAGAACTGGGAATAGTTACTGAAGAAGGATGAGTTAAAAAAAAGTCTGGAAGAACAGTATAAATGAAGGATATTCACAAGTGGAGTGGCTAAGAACGTGTTGCTTTTAGTACACCATATTGTAAGAAGGACCTTAACTGTTATTTTAATAATGGTACATATAGATCCTTGACTATTACGTTGAATTACTATTCTGTTTCATCTTCTGAACATAGACAAATGTTCCTATAACAATCAGTTACTTGTCTGGTGTTTCAAAACAACCAAGATATCTGGAGAACTGAAGTGCACTATAATTGCTTCTAGTCTCAAGGCCAAGTCATTAACCTGCCCTTCAACATCCCAGATACATCCTAGTTTGAACAGCATGTCTTAAGAGTAACTGAAAATAAAACTTGTCTCCTACTCTGGTTTAATTCTTAGGAAAAAGGAAAAGGAGGGTTTGCCTAACTGGCCTGCTATTTTGTTGTTGTTAATTTGCATCTTTGCTTTATTAACTACATCAAGATAATGCTGACGTGGTTAATTAGGTATAAGATGTCCATGACATACTGTTTAAAAAGCAATTGCTGTTCTTTGGCACCTTAATAGAGTCCTTAGTCTGCTGGTATAGCATATATTTTCAAAAACACAGGACCAGGCAGAGAGTAAATACCAAAGGAAGGATGAAATACTAAAAAGGAGCTGAAAATAATGAATATTATGTATATTATAAATATAATAAATAAATTTAACCCATAAAAACCAATTAATGCCTTTTTTCATCAAGCACAAAGGAAAAAAGGGAGGACGGTGATTACAGTTTAATAGGTACAATTAAAGTCATAAGCCTTTGTCACTGTACATTAATGCCTTCTGACCTTTTCCCCTTTCAACACTGCTACCATTTTTAAGCATGGGATACCACAACAGAAGATTGCAGTTTTTTTAGAGTAAGAATGAGGTCTTTACGTGGATTTGTATGGCACCAGCACTACAACAATACAACACATGTACTATATATATACACACATATACATATGTATATAAAGTAAATAAAAGTACAGAAACAAAAGATCTAGAATAAAAAACATTCATGGACATGAATATCTTTTCTCTCAGAAGACTTCATGCAAGCACAGTTCCTCATGGAAAAAAGTTCATGGAAAAGTCACTTTGCTTTGCAAAATCTCACAGTTATTCAATTGAAAAGATAAAAGAGTGATTATTTTACTTCTAAATTAAGTCTGAGATAAAAATAGATTGCATTTATTGCACTTTAAAACAAAGCATTAGGATACTACTGTGGAAGGTTGTTCAAGCCATTGGATTGTTGTAGCACAGGAAATATATAAAAGAAAAAAGAATAATTCAGTTTAAATTCTACGAGTATAGATGGTATTTCTCATTTTTTTATCATCTCTAAAGAGTTTAAACCTGCAAAATACAGAAATAGCATTATTTGAAAGAGCCTAATGGAGTCTAACATTTTCAAACATACAATTCACAACTGTATTTGAGTTTACTGTTCAATTCTCAGCAACCATTTATGGTAATTGTTGCAGTTGGAAATTCAGATAATGTATCTTATTGAACTTGTTTCAAAAAAATACTAATCTGATTATTAAAGATTATTTTAAAATAAAATTCAGTACATTTTTTGGTAGCACACTGCAGTTTCTGATACTGATAATAAAATACTTTCTAATCAAAATTGAAGGTTTACACATCTACAAAGCCTTCAAATTGCAGCAAATCAACAGTTGCTGAGACAAAAATACTTTGTGGAATACTCCTGAGAAGTAAAGCTTGCCTTCTAATGAGAACAGCTGCTCTTGCTCACATGCCATCTCTATTATATAGAAGGTATCTTAAAATACTCTGCTCCAATTCACCATAAATTTTTCTGCCAGTACACCCACGGAAAATAAGCATATAAAGCATAAAAAAGTACAAAGCTTTAAACATACAAGTGTACACTTTGGGGTACTGAATGCATTTTTGTAAACTGCTGGGGACTGAATGCAGATATTTTGTTTATTTTTCTGACTCACAATAACTGGTGATATCCACACATCAAGACAAGATCACCACCGGTCTTCTACTGCTTTCTGTCCTTGTACGTTAACTTATTTTCAAATGTGTTCATACAATTAATGTCATCTAGTTTTCTTTCGCTCCTTCCTCAAACACAAAATGCAGACCATTACCTGACTCCAGTCCTGTGCCCTAACTTGCAAGTGCTATTTTTCATCTCTTGCCACTGGTATCCAGTAATATATGCCAACAACAAAGAACACAGTAGTTAAAGCACAACCTGGTGATTAGGGAAGCCTCACTACTCACCAACAGGAAATATAAAAGCGTTATTGTGGGTACACAAATAGATTACTACTGCCTGATCTTGACAAACAAAGGGACTACAATAAAAAGGACCGATAAATAGAATATAACAGTGGAGTCTGAAATTCAACGTATTTCTTTTCAAATAAAGCCATTAACAACAACCTGGAGGCTCATTAGGGAACTCCTTTCTTTTTCCCCTCTATCTGTGGGCAAATTAAAGGAATCATGCCTTATTTTGTGCATATTGTAGTTGTGTGTTTGCCACTGGAAGTTTTAATTTCTTTTTTTCTCGAGAACAGGCTTAGATGTTTACTTTTCTGTTTTTTTTGTTTTTGGTTTTTTAAATAGATATTGATCCCTCCCCTTCTCAAACTCAAATTATTTTCACAAGCCCTCCGCATGCCTCCGTATTGCCCAGGGGCCCATTCCATGGACCAGCATCGCAATGACTTAACCACTGCCATTTCTTTGTTTTGATCTTGACCTCAAACTAACTTTCTGAAGACATATTTTTATAACAGTCTGGCCCAGACTACTGCCTAGCACGAGGCAATTACATCTACAGGTAGTTGCCACTATGGGTCTAGGACATTATCCCTGCTCTAAATTAGGTTTTCTCCCCATCAGATGTGGAAACAGCTGCTGTTTCACAAAAGCCTCGCAGCCAGGATGCAGGCAGCGCTCCCCCTGATTATACGGCCTCATTACTGGCAAGGAGAAGGAGTACATAACACACAGCAGTGCTGAACATCCTGAATGATAAAAGCATTATTTGCATAACACTTGGCACTCCTGCAGGTTTAAGGCCTAATAAATCTCCCAGGGAATTTAAAAGCAAAACTCTTCCAAAAAGCTGGATCAGACCAATGGTGCTCAAGATCTCTGTGACAGGAGATGTTACACAACAACTCTTAACGAGGTCAGCAGAATTGGTTTAAATTGAAGTGCTGTTTGCATCACTCTTGCACAAGTCCAAAGTAACTCCATCAATTTGATGGCATTACTGCTGTTCAATATTACTGAACTGTTATAGCTGTTCAATACTGTCAACAGGATCAGTATTTGAATCATATTCTCCCATTGCTTAATTACATTGTATAACCAAAATAATTTTTAAGACAATTTATTAGGATTTTATTTGCTTCTATCCAATTTCCTGTCTCAATTATTTTTTAATCCAGCAATGTTTAAACCACATTTTCTATTTCTCAAGTTTCTGATTAGCTCTTATTTTTTTAGCCCAACTTATCTTTATTTCAACCTCATTCAGTTGGAAGTGTTTGCTTTTCAATTTGTGTACAGTCTTTTATGATTTTCCATTTGTTACTTCTCTGCTACAATTTTCTTGCTAAGTAGTTTAAAGGTATTCTTATTTTTAAGAAGTGTCTGGAAACTTTTGAGCCCTGTAGTGTATTCTAGTGGTGTATTAGTTTCGTCTCAGTTGTACTCATGACAGCCCCGTTACCAAGCCAGAAATTGCTGCAAATGGCTCCTGCTAGTCTTGCTTAAATCAAACATGCAAGATGTATGTAAGACGATTTGGAGAAATCAGCAAAGTATATTTATCCTCTATTTATGTTTGATGTTACACAAAAAAAGCCTAATAGGAGTCAGACATTTATTACCTTTGACAATGGTATTTGCTGAAGTCTCCTGCTATGTTACTCAGAAATAAAGTGATTTAGATTATGAAAGCTGTGTTCAGAGTATCAGGATATTGCACAGAGTTCAAGATAAGTCACTTTGAACAACAATTTAAGCATTTTGTAACCTGATCTTCTTTAGAAATCTATCCTGGTAGGTGACTGAAAGGAAGACAATGCAATATGAATATTTTCCTTGCTGTAGCTGCCAAGCAAGCCTAGCAGCATTGACCAAAAATCTTAACTATTAAAAGCAGTCTACAAGGCATCACAACAGAAAGCAGTTTGAATAATTATAGATCAAAGCCAGACACAATTGCAGTCCACTAGTCTTTCATTTTCTTGAAACTCTCCTGGTTTGGGCTAAATAGAACTAATTTTCTATTTAGTAATTTTACTTTTCAGCTCAGTCTCTTCTAAGTGACTGAAATTGCTGAAACTAGTAGCATGTTTTTCTAGTATGTGCTGCTACAACTGATAATCTCAAGGCCAGTGTCTCACCATGGGCGCTGTGTCTGTGCCTACTGGGGGGGGAAGCAGATCCAAAACTGACCAACTAGGTATTTCATCCCACATACATCATACTTAGTATAAAGCCAAGGGATCACGAGGGTCTCAACCCTTCCATCCGTCTCGATCCTGCAATGGCTACAGTCCAAGCAGAACCCTGCTGCTTCGTCTGTCTCTGATCCTGGTTCACATGTTTCTGCATCAGCTCCCAGTGCTGCTGGGTCCGGACTGGGACTTTTCCAGTGCCCTGCTCTGCAGAGCCTCTGGTGATGTAATCGTCATTTGGGGGAGAGTGGGTGGAGAATTTTGTATTAGTTTTGTATATATAATTTGGTTTTGTATATATATTTGTACATATCTGTATACAGTTCATTATTTTCCTATTTACATTATTATCGTGTAGTATTATTGTTTTATTACATCTGTTAGTTTATCTTCCAACCCATAAAGTCTCTCTCCCTTATTCTCTTTCCTCTTCCCTTCTGGGGAGGGGAGAGCGGTTAATAGAGAGTGTCTGTCCAGGATTTAGTGGTCAGCCCGGCCCTAAACCATGACAAAAACATGCTGCAAATAAATAAAAATAAGCATGAAGTAAATTTGGTAGGTTTCATTGTCAGAAGTGCAACAAAGACAAGTCTTCTCAGATAAAACTTATTAGCATGTAAATTACAGTGAAAACCATGATCGCAAAATAGTTAGAAGTTAGTAAAAACAGAGAAAGAACAGTAATTATCAGTGCTAGAGACCTCTGTGTTTGTCTTCAAAATCACTGGTTGGAAACTGTAGCTATAAGCATTTGCTGAAAATGCTTATCTATTCACTAGCATGAAATATAAGTTGCATGAACCTATATTTCCCAGGGTACTGTATTGCTTCTATTTTTAATAGGAAAATTATCACTACCTCCATAATCATCTACTTCCTCATAAATCCATCACATATCTAGTCCTAAAGAAATCAGATATTTTCCAATATAGAAACTCTGATTCTATGATTCTAGTGGATTAGGTTATTAGTTTAAAAGTTTATTAATTTGCTTTTTGTAACAAATTTGACTATACAAAACCCAAGTTATTAAAAATGGTGTGTAGAACCAACAAACACATCTTTGCCTATGGTCAGCTTAAAAAAAAAAACCCTAAAACAAAACAAAACAACAAACAAATACAGGACACTACAAGGCCTATAAATTCTTTCCTCATAGGTGACTCATCCAATCTGTCTATCTTTAAATCTTTAAGTTGTTAAATCCCACCATCCTCCATAATTTACAAAGCATTGTCCAAGAGCAGATACATCTGTATTGGGTTTCTGGGAGGGGTTTAGTTTGGTAGCAGGGGAGGAGCTATGGACAGAGGCCCTGTAAGAAGCTGCCAGAAGCTCCCTTGGCTCCAATTTCAGACCCACCTTTGACCAAGGCCAAGCCAATCAGCGTTTCTGCAGATTGATGTATTTAAGAAGGGAAGCACAAGGCCTGACCTCTTTCGCCCCAGATCCCAACCAGTGCAGACGCGGTGCGGGCAGTGCAGACCTGGTCTGCCTCAGGCAGGCCAGCCTCAACTTAAGGTCAAGCCCCACTGCAGCTCTAGCCCAAGAGGCAGGAGCTCTTCAAGAATCAGTAGAAGAGACCTGCAGAGAGAGGAGAGGGATGTGAGATCAACTGTGCAGACACCAAAGCCAGTGAAGAAAGGAGGTGGAGGAGCTGAGGTCCTTGTAACCCATGGTGAGAGCACAGGTTGACCTGCCTGCAACCCATGGAGATTCAACAGTTGAGCAGAGATCTACATGAGATGGTGGCTGCTCCTGAAGAGGCCATGACTTCATGGGCAGTGTGTGCTAGAGCAGTGTGTGTGAAGGACTGCACCCTGTGGGAGGGAAGCCCACATCAGAACAACTCATGAGGGAACTGCAGCCATGGGCAGACCCATATTGGACTTTTGTGGAGGACTTTTCTCCTGTAGGAAGGATGCCATGTGGAAGCAGAGGAAGAGTGGGAGGAATCCTCCGTACTCTTGAAGAGGAAGGAGCAGCAGAGACTGCATGGGAAGAACTAACTGCAACCCCCATTCCCATACCCCTGCGCCGCTGGGCAGCAAGGTAGGTAAAGAAACCAGGAACAAAGCTGAGCCCAGGAAGAGATTCCAACTTCCACTGCTAGGGACGCAAACAGAGGTCATCAACAGGCTGAAAGTGAAGGGATAGTTACGAAGCACTAGATCTCACTTCTATCTCCTATCTTATCTTTAAAGGAAGGGACCTTTAAAGGTGCCTTCCAACCCAAACTATTCTATAAGTCTATGATTCTGTCACCAATTTTTCTTGCTGCTATTGTGGTGAAGGGAGAAGTGACTGACACCCTACATTCCTCTTCTAGCAGTGTATTAAGCACTTTTGCTATGTTATCAGGTTATATATAATGAAACCTATAGATTTTAATGAGATTTAACTATGATTTTTCCTCTCCAAACAAATTTGGCAAATGCCTGGATGTTTACTGTTAGCTTGCTTTTTGTTTTGGTTTGGTTTTTTGCCTGCCCCTCACTGTTACCATGCAGGCCAAGGTTTCAGATGAATGTAATATAGAAGCAGAAGTATCAAACACTCATCTTTTCAATGACAGACTATAGCAGAAAAATCTGAGTAGGCCATTTTATTTGCCAGAAGGAAAGAAGATTACAGGGCACTGCTGAGAGCACTTCTTATGTGTGCCCTCATTTCCTCCTGGGAAAGTCTGAATCTTTTAAGTTAAACTAATGGTGGCTGAACTTGAGTATCGTTCCATGGCAGTGCTAGCAAGTAATGTTTTGGTTTTTTTTTTTGCTAAGGGGGGTAAGTGGGAAATGCAACACCTGTTAGAATTAAGAGCTAAAAGCCAGTCTATGTCTGTTCTGCATGCCAATACACTTTGATATAAGGTACTGCCCTGCTACAATCCAAGTAGGAAAACAGAGATTTTTATCAACTGATAAAAATTCACAGAAAAAATTAAAAAATACAAACCAACATACTAGCAGCAACCAAACACATATTATTCTAGATGCTTATTCAAATAATGCTATTTCAGATCCTGCTCTGCGAAGATTTGGAGTTCAGCCATTGAAAAAGACAACTTCAATAGGTTTAGAAGCCTTAGCAGTTGGCCATGTGGTTTGACCCTTAAAAAGGGATGGATTGTGTTCTCAAGTCCAGTTTACAAAACCAAAAACATTACTAGAATAAGAAATTGGTAAGAAGTATTGTAGATTAGTAACTTACAGTATCTCTAAACTTAGAGCATCTCTGTCTGCTCCTGTCTGAAGCTGCTCAGAGATAACACATTCATTTTCTCATTCTTTACCCTGTGTCCTGCTCTTCTCCTTGTCTGCGTAATTCCCACCAGCCCAAATGGAAACCATATAGCACAGTCAGGTATTGTGCCAACAGTGTACTCCCTTAAAAGCAACATATCTCACACTCCACTGGCAGTACTACAACAAAGCAGATTCAGATTGCTATAGCTTCATGTCTAACCTGATGCAAGACTTAAGCTTGAATCAAACAAGTATGGACCTTGCCCTCCGGACAACCTTTTTGCAACATTGGTGTTTCCACAAAGATATTATGTTTTTAATTTCTTACATCTTACCATGAAATTCCCTTTCATGAAAAAAAAAATTCACACCATTTTTAACTTGCAATGCTCTACTGCTGTGTAGCATAGCGACCTGAGTGTACATCCTATATAAGTGTGTGGTAAATGATGCACAAAATTTCCTGTGAAAAATGCCAGCAAAGCAAACAGTGACCGCTTCTGTGTCTGCAGCTGCCTGGCCTTCAGCAGAGACACGAAGGAGAGAGTCCAGCACAGGGGCTCTGCACAACATACTGTCATATTGTCAAGCCACCAGCAACCACAGGAACATGTTACCGTGAAAGTGGTCCTGTCACTTCTCATTGACAAGGCAGGAGGTAGTAGGTGTGAAATAACATTTTCTCCTCAGAGGCTTTCTTGGAATTTTTTAATTAGCATGTTAAAAACCCGGAAGAAGTCATAGTAATTGAAATATGAAAAGCACTTAGAAGCCAGTACACAGTTTTATTACTTATTTGTGAAATTAAAAATAGGACTACATAGTTTGTGAGACTCTCTTGAAACTTTTTTAATTATGATACTCATTAGACTTTTTCAATAATGTTAAATAACATAGGATACATTTTTATGTTTAATGGCAAAAATTATCACTATTACTACTATATTCATGCTGATTATACATCGTAGACTTGTAAGCCCATTGTTACTTTTCATTTCATGGCCAAAGGCATTAAGAAAAATGAACAAAAATAGGCTTTGGGGATACACTGCTGACATGTTAGTAATTTCTTAGGTGGGTACCTACAAGCCTGAAGAACTAATTAACCGAACTTATAAATAGGATGTTTATTCAATTGAGAATAAACTCAGGGAGAACTCCTTTTCAGTATGCAATACAAATACTTACCTTTTTTTCCTTTCAAAATGTATACAGACACATGCACTTTCTATACTTTCCCATGCCTTGGCTTTTATCTGTATCAAAATAAAGTGGGAAAAATTTCATCAGAGTCACTGGGTTGATACAGGAATACATTTGGTGTGAGGAAAATAATTCAGCCCATTCTCTTAACACAAAGAAAATAAGATGCTCACTAGTGTAACTAGGCCTGTATTTAGTGCAAATGAACCCAATATCTGGTTAAATATAGAAACCTATAACAAAGCCCAGGTTGTGACTGCAGTTTACTATGACAGAAAAGTGACTCACTCCCTGCTGCAAGGGCACTGCACACGGTCGTTTAAGGTTTTTTTCTGACAATTACAAGAAGACAGAAATTAGATTTTCTACAAAAAAAATGTGAGATGAAGGCAAATAACCTAACCTAAGCTTCCCTTCTAGAACTGCAGCACAATATTTATTTTCATCATAGGGAAACGGGGAAGCACAGGATAATAAACACATATTATCTTAATTATTAAGTTCTCAGTACTTTCTGGAAGAAATTACTTCTGCATGGCTGTTCCCTACCTGGTTGGCTGTTCCTCCTATTCCACCCGAGTCGTGCTGCCATAGCACCATATCTGCATCTGGCCATTTTGTTTCAGTCCCTTCAAAAACACTTGCCAACCAGAACATTAAACTATGAAAAATATTATTTGGATAATCCCTGTCTATTTCTCATATCACGAGTCAACATCATCATTTTTACCCGTAAGTCATCTATTTCATCTTTAATCCTATCTCAAATCTGTATTTGTCTTCAAGCATATGGAAATTAAAAATGGGAATAAAAATCAGATAGGTCAAACTCTGAGTACCAACAGATTTTCATCCATTTAATAGTTTTGCTTTTATTATCAACCTCTCCATGGCAAAAATCAAAAAGGATTATTGGGCCCAGAATTAG
>NW_010194826.1:18221-23125 GCF_000695765.1 Mesitornis unicolor
AGATGTCAAAGTGTTTGCTTTAGGCAATCAGATCATGTTGCTCTCTCTGTTCCTTTAAAAGGTCAATAAGGATTATTAAAAAAACAAAACAAAACAAAAAAAACAACAAAAAAATATACGAATTTATTGTACAGAAGCTGATGGGAAAAGTCATTATCAGGACATGGTAGCTTGTTTTGAGATCTTGTACTGGCATGCTTATGAATGTTGTCACAACACAACATAAAGCTAAATATAATATTCACTTGGCTCATCTATCTTCCTTTTTTTTAATTCAATACTGCTCAATATATCTCACACACAGTCAGCATAAAGTCCTGACTTTATTAAATTAAATGTTTTCCAAAGAAAGCACTTTTTCTCCCTTAAACTTGACATTAAATTTTAGGTTTGTATAATCATTAAGGTTGGAAAAGACCTTTAAGATCATTGAGTCCAACTGTCAACACACCACCAGCATTCCCACTAAGCCATGTCCCAAAGTGCCACATCTACACATTTTTTTAACACTTCCAGGGATGGCGACTTCATCACTTCCCTAGGCAGCCCGTTCCAATGCTTGGCCACACTTTCAGTAAAGAATTTTTTCCTAAAAAAATGTCCTAATCATTTGTTACTTGGAAGAAGAGACTGAACCCCACCTTGTCACAACTTCCTTCCAGGTAGCTGGAGAGAGTGATAAGGTCTCCCCTCAGCCTCCTTTTCTTCAGACTAAACAACCCCAGTTCCCTCAGCCACACCTCATAATTCTTGTGCTCTAACCCCTTCATCAACTTCCCTGCTCTTCTCTGGACATGCTCCAGACCCTCAATGTCCTTCTTGAAGTAAGGGGTCCAAAACTAAACTCAGGATTTGAGTTGCAGCCTCACCACTGCTGAGTACAGAGGAAGAATCCCTGCCCTGCTCCCGCTGGCCACATTGTTCCTGATACAGGCCAGGATGCTCTGGGCCTTCTTGGCCTCCTGGGCACATTGCTGTCTCAAGTTCAGTCACTGTCAACCAGCATCCCCAGGTCCTTTTCTGCCTGGCAGCATTCCAGCCACTCGTCCCCAAGCCTATAGCGCTGCATGGGGTTATTGCAACCAAAGTGCAGGACCCGGCACTTGGCCTTGTTGAAGCTCATATAGCTGGCCTCAGACCATTGATTCAGCCTACCCAGGTCCCTCTGCAGAGCCTTCCTACCCTCAGGCAGATCAAGACTCGCTCCCACCTTAGTGTTATCTGCAGACTTGCTGAGGGAGCACTCAATCCCCTCATCCAGATCATTGATAAAGATGTTAAATAGGACTGGCCCCAAAAATGAGCCCTGTGGAACACTGCTTGTGACTGGTTGCCAACTGGATTTAGTTCCATTCACAACTCTCTGAGCTCAGTTGTCCAGCCAGTCTTTAAACCAGTGAAGAGTAAACCTGTCTAAGCCATGAGCTGCCATCTTCTCTAGTTGAATACTGTGGGAGACAGCATCAAAAATCATAACTACGTTTCAGTTTTGAAAAAAAAAAAAAATCAGTTGATACTGTTATTAATGGAAAGAACTTTTAGTTAGATGATCCCCTTGCTGAGAAATTCATTAACCTAATTCAAGGGCTTTCATTTATGGGAACTTTCAAGTTCTTAGTTTTCTCCAGATTTCAATTCTGCAAAGAGTTGCCAGTATACAAATGACTGCAATGGCTTCAAAAATCAATTTATAATTAATACAATAAGGGGTGACAACTGACATTTTGTTAGCTGCATCTCCAGTGAAGTCCAAAAAACATATAAGCTACAGCTGAAATAATGAACAATCACAGTAATTTATGATTAAATATGATTAGTATGATGAATCTTAGTAATTTATGATGAAATTCATAACTCTCCAGGATTGCTACAAAGCCTGGTAAGTGAGATGAAAGCACAGTATTAACTACATTTTTAAACTATTCAAACTACTTCATGTCAGTTCCTAATCCTTGAAATTCTGCATAACACATCCAACTGTGATTTGTGGATACAGGTGTAGAACTGTTTAAACTATTTAATTTTGCACATATTAGCTCCTACATGGTTTAGGGTCTGGTTCGTTTGTTGGGTTTTGGGTTTTTTTAATTATTTCTTTTTTTAAAAGACAAGCAATGATGCCTAAATTATTCCAACTTTTGTTATCCATTGCATGTGCACGGTTCTCACTGACAATCCATGATACCTGCAGTATGAGGGCTACTAATTCTAATATGCCAGCTCTTTTAAAGTTAGCCCACTACCATCCAACTTAAAAGACAGGTTGGAATAGACATATCATCACCTTTTATTCTCAGTCCACCTACTCAATATATTCTTGTAGAGAAGGATATTATCACACATTTATATTGTATTTTTGTACACATATGATCCTACCACTAAAAGCTTTTGAATGGTTAATATAAATTCAATACCAGTTTCTGGATGAGCCTCTCTTAACTGTCCCTTTAAGCAAAATCTCTCAAGATAGTGTTTTTCTTTCAAGAACAACTGGAATGTGGTACTGTTGGATGAACAAAAATCCCATTACATTCAAGCTACATCCTAAGAAAATGCAATCATCAAACAAGACAACTTACAGGCACCACTTTGACAAAACTGAAATAGGAATGATTCAATTCTTTCTTAAGACAATGAAAGCATGCTGTGGCTATCAAGAAACCGTTCTCCCACATAGTGTCCCAAATGTCATATGTTTTAGTGTTTTCTTTAAATACCTCAGTACAAGCAAGGGATTTGGTGAACCTCTCAAGTCTCGTATTCTGCTCTATAAAATTAATTTTGTAGCTTATATGTGAATTTGGAGGAAAATTATCATAAAGAAACTCAAGAAACTAAAGAAAACCAAGGGTACATTAAAGGAATTCTGCTTTTCAAAATGAGAACCCCTCCTGACTTAAGATAGATTCATGATGTGAATGAATTTATGATTTTTCAAAAACTTTAAGCTAGCAAAAACCATTATGATTTCAGTTTTTACCAGAAATACTGGTGATGAACAATGGATTATGTATGGAATGAAATTTTCTGGTGCTAATTAAACATACAAAGAAGTAGTATCACAGTTGCCAGGTACCACGGGGGCAGGAGAAAAAAGCAAGGAAACAAACAAACAAAGACAAAATGCAAACATTTAAAGTAAGAGGTAATAATTTTTTGCAGAGACAAAAAAAGTCTGAAAATTACTTGTTGTATTTGCTGAGGCAAAAGGAGTCAACTAAACAATCATCTTCCCAAACAATATAATTTATCTAACAATCATCTTCCCAAACAATATAATTTATCTAACAGCTCAATCCATCCCCATTAAGTAACAGCTTCAGGGAATGGTACACAGCATAAGTCATAGTAAAAAGCAAGCAATAAACACAACAGGGAGACCTTTCTGGATGCCTGCTTCTTAATAATTACTTTGCAACAAGCCAGCCATTAATTTTTTTACAATAACAATTTTTTAAATTTAGAGGCGACGTGAAACATTTACTGCAAATATGTTACTGAAACTGCATTAAGGAGGAAAGAAGAAAATGTCTATCTACAGAATCCACGGTTTTCTCTGTTTAGAATAAAAAATCTAAATAATCAGAGTCGTAGTCAATGACCAGGAAAAACTGGCTTGGCAATTTAAAAAAAATGGGAATGGTTTAATTAAAATAAATAATTGACAGTTGTTCTTCTTGAAATCCTGGCATTGCTGGCTGTTCTTTCTAACTTTGCAAGCTATAGTTTGCAGTCAGCAGCTTTGACAAATCCCTTCTTTCATGTAAGCAGCCACACTGATGGGTTACTCAGGTTAGCACTTCCCATTTTGAACCCGACATTTCAAAAGTGGTAAAATCAAAACTCAATGAAGAAACTAGGACACTGATTAAGTTGATCATATCCAGAATTCCAAGTCTTATATTGATGGTCCTTAAACAACCTATATTTGCTTTCATTCTATGAATACAAAGGGTGTCTTGGCATTGATTATACAGTGTTACCAATTACTCAGCAGATGCTACCAGAGTTTCCAAGGAAATCATGTCAATTAAATTTTGTTATTTGCATATATTTAGGATTATCCAGAAAATAATTTGGAATGTGTTTTCTTCCTCCTCTCTGTTTCCTCACTTGCAGTAACTCCTTTCCATCTACTCTTCCTGTTCCTGCAAGACAATGGTTGATGAAGTGGCTTTCAAAGACATCCAATATTAAAACACATCAGGAAGACTGACATTCTATAAAACTAAACTTGACTTTCAGAAAAAAAACCAGAATTTACTTTATAGAAAATAGAAGTAGAATTCTTCATGCAATCACCTTGTTTCACATGTTATATTGCACAACTAATGCACAATCTTCTACTCAATTCTAAGTGTTGTTTCATATTTGGAAACACAGAAGCATCGTGCAGAGCAGCCCAGCTGACTGAGTCAACATTAACAGCATGCCAAACAGCAAGAGGAAAATAATTTCACTTGACTTGTGTTTTCTGTGGCAAAAAAAAGTCTGATTTCCAAAGGAGAAAAACAAAACCTATTTCTCAATGTGCATGCTATTTATGCAAACACATTCAATCAGCAGAAAAGCAGACAAAGGACACAAAGGCAGCACAAGATACCTTTGTGTCCTCAGGGAAGGAAACCCCCATGTCTATGCAACCACGCACACACTTACAGACACAGATAAAAAGGACGACTCCACAAGCACCATGGAGTTAATCTGACATATTTTCCCTGGGCGATCAGGTGCAAGCCAAAAATTCCTCTAAGAAAAAAAATGTGAACTCCTGTCTTCTTCATAAAACAACCTGTCGGAAAAAGGGCATACAAAGATTAACGTCATTAGTAAGCTGTCATACAACAACTCGGTATTAATTTGAGCCTCAACCCTACAATCACAGAATCACAGAATCACAGAAC
>NW_010194827.1:0-1895 GCF_000695765.1 Mesitornis unicolor
TTCTGTGATTCTGTGATTCTGTGAAGGGAGGGAGAGGTAAAAGTCATCAGAAAAGGAAGTAAATCCATTGTTTGGATCCTTATTTGACACTTAAAATACCAGTTTAATTCTTTGATCTGTGGTTCAGAAGTAGGATTTGCACATGCATTTTTTCATGTGTGGGAACCTAGGCATTAAACTGTTAGATCTAAGTTCTGAATAGACTTATAAGATTTAACTTCTTCATTATAAAATCAGATTTCAAATTTATTTCGGGGATAAATAAGGAAATCCTAAAAGATTAATTTTTTCCTGTGAAAATTATTTTTCCAACAAGTCAGAATCAGCACATGGGGAGAAAATGAGACATGGACAATAGCAGAGTTGTATTTTCTAACTAGTGAAAACTGCAGCTTTCCAAGAAAGGCTAAAGATTTGAGGTAGGATGGTGTAAAGGAATTGGTAAACTGAAACTTGTGAGACTTCAGCTCTCAGATGGAGTGAATTTTTGTATAAAACCCAGAGAAGATCACTTCCATAGCTTTGAAGATTGTACTAAAGAGTTGAACTTTTGTTCTCTGACATGTTAAGAAAATCAGTGTTATCATTTAAAATCTTAGGGAATTAAATATAATATACAATATACAATATCTGATAGATATAAGATATAAGATATAATAAAATATATGGGAGCTAAAGTATGCATGTGATCATGACTTCCCAGACTTTAATTTCCAATTTAAATTTTCTCCAGCAAGGTGGGTTATTCTTTGTATTGTGTCTTTCTTTGTACTATAAATTATACAGAGTTCTATGATTTGTATTATCCTGCTGGTCATTCTTAAGAGCAATGCAGGATTATTATAGTGGCTAATATTAAAAAAAAAAAAAAATCCCTTGTGCAGGATTTCCACTCTGGGAAGGTGTTGGTATATTAGAAATAATACTTCTTCACTTAGGGATTCTTAATTACTGTGTAACTTGTGCAAAAGTCTGTGTTCAGGGCATTCTAGTACTTCTGTGTGCATGCAATATGAGATAATTATTAATCTATAAAAGGTCAAAGTGTGAATTCCTTGTTAGTAAAAAATAATTAGTAATATTTGAAATGAAAGGTCAACCTTCTTTAATGCAGTAAATTTTATTTAATGAACCTGTGGGTGAAGCACTGGTATTTGTGGGACGATGTTCCAGTGAGAGACTTTGGACTACTGTCTCAGTGGAGGTAGGGGATGGAGTTCCATATAGCAACAAAGATGGAAATGTTGCTGATCGGTTAGTAACCACGGAAGCTCCTGAGAATGGCCTGGTAGAAATTAGGACTTTTCCCTGCAGAGAAGTGGTAGGGTCTTTAGCCCGATTGAAGTGTGTCTACACCAATACACGCAGCTTGGGAAAGAAGCAGGAGGAACTGGAAGCCATTGTGCGTTAGGGTAAATATGACATAGTTGCTATTGTGGATATGTGGTAGGATGATTCACACAACTGGAGTGCTGCCATATATAGGTTTAAGTTCTTCAGAAGGAACTGGCAAGGAAGGAGAGGTGGTGGAGTGGCCATGTATGTCAGGGAATGCTATGACTGCCTAGAGATTAGCTATAAGTGACAACAGGGTTGAATACCTATGGATGAGAATCAAGGGGAATGCCAACAGGGCAGATATCATGGTGGGAGTTTGTTAAAGACTACCTAACCAGGATGAAGAGATAGATGAAATATTCCATAGGCAGCTGCGAGAAGCCTCACGTTCATTTCCCCTTGTACTTTGTAGGGGACTTCAACTTCCTGGATATGTGCTGGAAATAAAACACAGCAGAGAGGGAACGGTCCTGGAGGTTCCTGGAGTGTGTGGAAGATAACTTCCAGACACAGCTGGTGAAGAAACCAAGGAAAGGCGCCCTGCTGGACCTGCTGTT
>NW_010194828.1:0-1431 GCF_000695765.1 Mesitornis unicolor
CCACTGTATGGCCAAAATGCTCAGTTTTAGGCCACCAGACTCCCTTTTTCAGGGCTCAAACTCAAAATTTCAGGGCGGAAACTCTGCTTTTTAGTGCCCAGACTTTCATTCTGTGGCCAAAATGCTCATTTTGAAGGTCCAAACTCTCATTTTTCGGGGACCAAACTCTCATTTCTCAGAGTCAAACTCTCATTTTAGGGCCCAAACTCTCATGTTTAGGGTCTCAGCTGTAAGTTTTAGAACAGAAACTCGTATTTTCACGCTCCAAACTCCCATTTTTTGGGCCCCAACGCTAATTTAATGGCCAAAATACCATTTTATTGGCCCAAATTCCTATTGTAAAACCCAAACTCTCCTTTTATGACCAAAAGGCCAATTGTGTGGGCCCAAAGTCTCATTTTTTGGTTTAAGCTCTCATTTTGAGGGCTAAACTCTGATTTTTAGGGCACAAGCTCCCATTTTTAGCACCCAAAAGCTTTGTTTTAGAGACCAAACTCTCAAGTTCAGGGCCCAAACTTCAATTTTATGGCCAAAAATCCCATCTTAAGAGCTCTGACTCCCAGTGTAGGGCGCCAAAAATCCCATTTTAAGGTCTCTAACTCCCACTGTAGGGCCAAAATGCTCAGTTTTAGAGCATCAAACTCTCATTTTAAGGGCTCAAACTCTGATATTTAGGTTCCAAACTCTGATTTTTAGGGCCCAAACTTTCATTTTATGGCCGAAAAGCCCATTGTGAAGGCCCAAACTTGCATTCATTGGCCAAAATGCCCATTTTTAGGGTCCAAACTCTCATTTTTCGTCGACCAAACGTTCATTTTTACAGTCAAAACTACGATTTTTAAGGCACACAATTGCTTTTTTCTGGCCCACACTCCCATTGTAGGACCCAAACTCTCCTTTTATGGCCAAAACGCCCATTGTGAGGGCCCAAAGTCTCATTGTTTGGTTGCAGCTCTCATTTTGAGGGCCAAAGTCTGATTTTTATGGCACAAGCTCCCATTTTTAGCACCCAAATGCTTTATATTATGGACCAAGCTCTCAATTTTAGGGCCCAAACTCTGCTTATTAGGGCCCAAACTATCATTCTATGGCCAAAAAGCCCATTTTGGGGGCCCAAACTCTCATTCCTAGGGCACAAGCTCTCACTTTTCTGCTCAGAACTCCCATTTTTAGGGCACAATCTCCCATTTTGAGTGCCCAAACGCTTAGTTTTAGAGACCAAACTCTCAATTTCAGGGCCCAAACTCTGATTTTTAGGGCCCAACCTTTCATTCTATGGCCAAAATGCTCATTTTGAAGGTCCAAACTCTCATTTTTCGGGGACCAAACTCTGATTTCTACGAGTCAAACTCTCATTTTAGGGCCCAAACTCTCATGCTTAGGGTCCAGCTGAGAGTTTTAGAATAGAAACTCGAATTTTCACCCTCCAAA
>NW_010194829.1:0-452 GCF_000695765.1 Mesitornis unicolor
TCTTGGTTAATCTGTAACTTGGTTAACAACATATAGGGATTAGCTAATACTGGATGTAAATCTTTAACTATTTTGTTTATTGCTCTCAAATCCTGTGCTACCCGATAAGTATTATCTGGTTTCTTAACTGGTAAAATAGCTGACTCCTTTTAACTCTATTACCATAGATTTTGCAATTTTAACCCTACCTGGAACTCCTGTCACCCAAACCCCTGGGTACACCTGGTCAATAATTTCCTCTACCTTTGATGAAAATTCTAAAGGTTTTCGAGGGCTCGTAAGAGCTAAGCTCAAGATTTCAATCAACTGCTCATCTTTCACCTTCAATTCCAAATGTCCCTGTTTAAAGACTATAACTGCTCCTAATTGCTCTAACAAGTCTCATCCTAATAAAGACTTAGGAGAGTTTGGCAAATACAAAAATTGATGTATCCCAATTTGTTTTCCCAATT
>NW_010194830.1:0-85271 GCF_000695765.1 Mesitornis unicolor
TTATTTATTTTAATAACTACTACATGAAAGCAGAATAAAAGCTGTACGAACATTTTATTGACACCTGATTTAGTGTCTGTTGCACATCCTTAAAATTATTTTTCCCAGACAATCAGTTTAAAGAGTTTGGCAGGCAAAAGTCCAGAATGGTGAAGAACATGTATAGACCAGTATGCCCCCTTTTTATCCATTCTAAGAATTGGAAAATTTATCAGTAATATTTTAAATATTGGAAAGTTAAACATGATTTTTTTTAATCTACTTTTGCAAAGAGCTTCAAATCTTTAAGTGCAATTTAGTATAATTATAGATCACAGCACAAAAATTCAATTCTAATTTTATTTTGTTGTGTTCAGTGATAACATTGCTTCATAAATTAAAATAGTACCTTTTTGTTTGGTTGGTTTTTGTTTTACAGTCTTAAGAAATGACTGGAAAAATCTGCAAGGTCTGCCTCCATTGAGAAATTGTTTTTAGGAGCACATGATTTGTCTTAACAAATACTTAAGAGTTTGCCTTGATTTGTTTCATGAGATTTCCTTACCACCTGATTCTCCCCTATATATCTGTTCTCTGCCTATTTCCAGCTGTGACAAACACGGATACCATTGCATTTTGTCACAGTAGAGCTCTCTTACAGTGATCATTATCCACTGACTTGGTGTATTGATTCTGGAGTCCCAAATCTTTCTGTTAACCTTTATTTTTAATTTACCAAAACATGTTTCCAATCTAAAGATTTCCTCTCTCCATCTCCTGACTTAAAAGCATGTCAAATATGGAACATTGCCATTCATCATGTATATGAGCTGTGATCAAAGAAATAAAGCTTTTTAAAATTTTTTTAAATTAATATGAAGTAGTATTTTCATGATAGCACATACTCACTGGTCCTCACTTCATTTTTCTGGGCATTGTTTACACATAAACAGTAAATATATTTAATGTGTAGTTAAATTAAATAGGGGCTCAAATCAATAAGGAGATATGGAATCTTCAATATTGTCAGAAGACAGCAGATTATTATTACATTGAGAAGAAAAGAGGTGAGCAGTTGTACTGAAATATATTTCAGCACTTTCAGTATTAATAATTGACAAAAGTTTCAAAATTAAATTAATTTTAAAAAATGAATGAAAAGTTAATAAAATTAAATAAATTGTATTTGTCAGTAGAGGTATCCATGTTTGCACATACTTTCCCATATGGAGAGGAATGTTTGAGTAGATTGTTATTTGTGTTGTTCTCTATGCTAGTTTTAGGATTCTCCCATGAAGAAATTCAGTTACAATATTTGTAATTAAAACAAGAAACCATATTCATTTGGAGGAAGCAGACTGAAGATGAGGGTTAACCACATTTAAAAAGAGAAGCTGCATTAAAAAAATCCCAAAGATATAAAACTCGTTTAAGATATTTAAAATTATGCAAGCAAAGACAGGTGATTACAATTCTAATTATACACAAGGTGTATCTGAAAATTAGACATTTTTTCAAAAAAATAATTAAGGGTTGTAACAACTACTGATGCCATCTCAAGCTTCCTTTAGAGCATTTAAGAGCACTATCTTCTTAGACAAATCCTTTATTTTTACTGTCAGCATAACTCTTAGTGATATTGACTCTTTCTACCCATAGCAGAACATGTGACCAACTGATGTTTTATCTTAGAGCATTTGATTTGTTTTATAAGAAGGTACACTAATTCATAATTGAAGCATTTAAAAGCCATCTTGATATTGTTCAGTTTCTCTATGGAACGTATAGATTTTCAGAAATTCATTTATTCATAGCAATAAACACCTTACAAAATGATCCAGGGACACCTGAACAATATCTGGCTAAAAATAATTAACAACAGGAGATTATTTATAACTTTGTTCTTTCAGTTTAGTAAGTTTTTAGAAGCAGGAATTGTTTTGCATTATAAGCTCACAGAAAAATCCTAGAGCTGCAACATGCTAACACACCTTTGTGGAAATGAAATGAAACTACTGAGTAGCACTGCCCCTTTGTAGGTTACCCTAAGTAGAAACAGTACATCGCGAACAAAGTGCGCACAGCACATAACTAGTTGATATAGCTGATCCAAAATTAATAGAAAGGAACTTGCTTACCTGTCTGATACAGCATGCCTCAGCCACACATGCAAATTATTTTATTCACATAACTTTAAAAAATAGATCTACATTACCCAGAATAAGCATTTGAAAGGCAAATATGCATGCATAGCATTGGAACATTCATACCATGGTATGTTATTCTAAAAATACAGAATCCATGAACAGCACTTCAATCTAAGAAATAGTTCACTGAAATTTCTTAATCGGTTGATTTCTTTAAGCAACAGAAACATTTAAAACAATGTCTAATTTAGCATCTAAAGAAATTTTTCAGTACATATTCAAGACTTAAGAAATCATCTCCATGATTCCAAGGGAAAATTTTCTTATACCAGGAATTGAGAAGTGTGACCTTACTTCTCACTGCTATTGTGAACCAAAATATATGCATGTATCTGTCTTTCACAACATACATCCTCCCTTTACGACTGTACACTCTTCAAGTATTGAAAAGTATAAAGGTAGCATAGATTTTGTTAAGAGTACAGTTTATGAAGACAACATAGGATATTCTGTTTTTCATTACAAAAATCATGTTCACACACTGCAAAGACTTAATTTTTTGCAATTTGACAAAATCTTTTCCTACTGAAGTCAACAGCAGTTTAGATGTTGTCTTCAAAGGGGTCTCAATTTTCATCTTGCAAGAAGACAAGTTAATTTATGTGACATTGCTTCGAGTTTATAGAAGTTAAGTCTTTGCATGTTTCTCATATGCAGATTTTAAAAATCTTCTATTCCTGGTATTATTTCCACCAAATGTGGGTTACATTTTGAGGATAAAAATACAGAGCAAAAGAACACTAACTGGTTTTTCTGTTTTGTTTTTTTTTCCAGTATTTTTAAAAAATCAAATGCCTGGAAAGGAAGCAAATGGAAAAAATATTATTTTGCTTTGGATAGTTCAAGCTTAGACACAGTTCATCCTCAATTTCCACTGACTAAAACAGTGTCAGTGAGTACTGAGGGCACTCAATAGGTTCAGGTTCTAAATCGACTGAAATAACACTCCTAAGACGAATAATGATCTTTAGTAGCAGACCATCATGAAACTGTACATATCTTTATCTACATTGCACAAGGGTCACAGACATTAGCTGGATGATCTACAGCTTGGGAATGTGCACATCTCATGCCTGATTCTCAATTAAAGCCTAAACTCTCTCATTTATGGCTATTCATGGATTATAATAAAACAGCCTGCTGTAGATAACACAATTATCTGCAGAGCAACAAGACAGTTATGAGACTTCAACAAGGCAAATTTATAGAATAATCTTCAACTCCCACTGGTCAAATATTTCTGGTCAGGAAATGCACTCTTACCTGTCACTGTAGGCGGCTGCAGTGGCAGTGGCAGGCTGGGCATACCGGTAGGCAGCATAACCACCCTGAAACACAAACTCACGCTCTAACTGCATGGCTACAGCACCTTCAAGAACAGTTTGCAAAATTTAGCAACAACTGGAAGAGTACTGGCATGCTATAAGTTCAGTTAAGGGGTTAAATACACAAGCAGTATTTCAGTGAATCCTTAAGCAAAGTTTATCACCACAATCTTGTACTTTTGTTCCAGATATCAGGAGAAAGCAATGAATTAGATTCATCAACCTAAATTTTTTTTACCAGGCCATTCTGTTTTCTTCCACAAGTTTTCAAGTAGCAATTGTTCTGATGAATGAGGTGTATGCATATTAATAAAGCAATGCCTAACTTGAAAGAAAAACTCAGCTATCAATTCTCCTTATTTACAAAATAGGACTTATCATGTCTGGTTGATTAAACCTATGAATTTGTGCACTCAATTAACGCTTAATGTTACATAGGTTTCTAATTTATACATAACATTATAATGAAGAAGCAAAATTCCCTTCTTCCACGAATTAACATTCAGTTGTATGTAACAGTAATTGCAGCTGTTCAATTAAGCAAACAGGACAAACAAACACACATTTGAAAGGAATTGTGTGCAGTGATGCATTGATTATCAAACTGTGAAAACAGCAGAGCTTCCTGTTCAATGGACCACGGCGTTATATCAACCATTTCAAAATGATCACAGCATGCCAATTAACAAACAGAGGCCAGTCTCTGCAGATAACACAAACACAATTTACGTCCCAATTAGAATGCACATAATCCTCTGGGACAGGGGACTTCTGTATTTCCGTTCTCACCTTTCCCCACCTTAACAAAGAGTGGAATGAGAAAGTTTAAGATCACTCAGCTTGGAATAAGACTCACTCTTTTGCCAACGTGTCTGCATTAATGAACTGATGTTTTGTGCAGTTTTTTTCATTTGGTTTGGTTTGTTTTTTTGGGGGTTTTTTTTTTGAAGGCTGCATTCACCCCAGGTATTACACTGAAGCATGAAGAATAGGCTACGATGTGTCAACCTTTACTGTAACAGTAGCACATTTTTACTGCAGGAACTCTTGTGGGTTTTCTATTTTGATTTTACAAAAAAAAATTTGCTCTTTTCAGAAAACACATTTTAACTATTTTACAAGATATTTCCCCTTGTACTACTTTTGCTTGGTGGAATTGCTTTGATCCCTAACATGTGTAAACCTTTTTTGGTTTGAAGATTTGGAGCAGTTCAGTTCAGGAAATCAATCATTCAGCTGATAACGTCATATCACCCTAAGAATAAATGTAAGTTTTACATAGAGTGACAACTCATTAGAAACTCCAGGCTTTGAATTGTCAGCTCACTTGAGGAATATCCTTCCTGCCTCTCCCAAGTGCCCCCTCAGAGAGCAGGGCATTTATCCCCCTGCTCACAGCCAGCAGCCACTGTGTGCTACACACCCTGGCAGAGGCAGGAGCTGTGAGCACAGCAGCACTGAGATGAAATCTCTTCTCATTGCAGATCATTTGGTTTCTTATAAACCAGAGGGAGGCTGTTACTGTCAACAAGGTGTAGTAGGCACCTATTACTTGCAGGTATGTGCATATAGGCAATTGGATGTCAAATAATGTCACCAAGTGCAAGCAGTCAGTAAACAGTGAGGCTGAGAGGTGATAATGCAAGCTGCACACTTGGTCTGGCTTCTGCTACTAGAAGAAAGGTGAGAGATTATGCACTTTTATCTGTTATGCCCTTCACATTTTTTGAGTGCTAAATATAGCATCTCTTTTAATTCTTTCCTTTTTTTTTTCTTTCCTCCTAAGTGCTGATGTGAGGGAGTACAAATGGTAAGAGTATAAAGAGGATGTTGAACTTGTTTTCATGATCCAGTCCTGAAAATGTGTGGCAGGCTGCAAGTCATTCTGCAGCATGACACGATTCTGTTTGCCACATGTATGACTCCCTGGCTCGTCCTGAAGTCCATTTCTAAAATACTGATTTAAATGTGAAAGCTGCTTCATTTCAATCCAACTATCCACCACGAGAAGTATCAATGTTTTGATGGTCTTGATCAGGCAAAAATGAGATAGACCATGCACATACTGGCTGGTCTCAAATCTGCAGGTGCTGTGAGGATTGTTTTTCTTTATTTAACCACTACTAAAAATTGGCTAGTCTGTAAAGTCAGACCTTTTCTTGCTCCCTAAATATAAGAGTTACATTCCTTTTACACTTTCATTTTGATTTGCTTTCATCAAAGAATTGCTGCTGAACAATGAAGCTCAACTCTGAACTTTACTGAGATACTCTGGATTCAACAATCAGTATGAAATTTGAGAAAGTCCTGGAAAGACAGAGTCTAAAGCAATAAAAATAAATAGAGAACGAGGTTATTGAATTTGCCTGAGTTCTGTGAAGGTCTAAAATGCAGGATGCATTTGGTTATCAGGAAAATCATAACTCCCTACCAGCCCATGTCATGATTCTTAATTTTTAATGTAAGCTATTATGTAATAAAATATAAATCATTATTAAGCAAATTATATCTATACAGCTTGTATTTTGCAGTTTTGGTGTGATACTAAGTTTTATTACTGTTTTACTTCAATTACTTTAGATGATTTAGCATAACAATAACAAAATACTTGAAAATACACTTTGTATTGGGAATCAGGGTGGGAATGATTCAAACTCCTGAACTCCAAACTTCTGTGACTAGTTCTACTTTACAATTTTTCTCTTATCTTGAACTTGGCTGATGTCTTAGATGAAAAATACACTAGTAATATTCATTACATATACATCTCTTGAGTAGTGTATTAAATATTTATCTTCATGCCTTAGACTATAATGCAAAAAAAATATTTAGAACAAAATTATGTAATAATTACATAATAATAAGTGTTCAGAAATGTTTTAGGAACGCTGCTTTCCCCCCCCCGTCTCAGTAAGTACATTCAAACAGAAAGTATCTGACTGTTCTGCTTTAAATTATTACTTTGAAAATTCAGATGAAATAATAAATTCAACTAAAATAATTAAAAAATGCTTACTGCCTTATCTGTGCTCCCATATTTGCTGCTTCCAAAAGAATGATAACACAATGTTCCAGCAATTCAAGTTGTGTTAAAAAATTAAGTATAGTCGATATACTCGCATATAGAAATATATCTCACTGGTATAAAATACTGAACAGGACACTCACAACAGTAACTGTTGTATTTCATGGGATATGAAGACTATCTGTGATTTTGTGATACAATCTAGAAAATAAAATGCAACTGGTAGCCTATTCTTATCATTTATACACACAGATACCATTTTCTCACATAACAATTAGTTATTAGTATGATTTTACAAGAACCTGCATTCAGGATCATCAGTCATCACGTCATACCTGTGGTTACTTATTGCAATACACAGGCTCTTGCAATACTGCTCTACAAAGAAACAGAAATGTAATGATTTGAATGAGTAAGGAAAGTGGGATGGAAAGAACAATGGAAAGAAACACGTAAGGAAGGAATTCAGACAAATTCCCCAATTCTCCTTTCAATATTTTACACAAATCTGAGGCTCAGGCAAATTGAAAAAGCACGGTGGGATCCATGGATGATCCACAGCCAATTGTTACTGAGAAATCTTAATCAATTTTAGAAATAAATGATAGAATATTTTTATAAGATATGATAAAATGGAAATGAACGGAAAATCAAATGCATCCAAATTTTTAAATAAAATGTGTATATCTGTAATAAGATTAATTTCCACAGAAATGAGTTATACAAATGCATATCTGTAAATTATAAAACCATGTTTATGTGTATGCAACTCCTCCTAAAGTACCTAAATTGCTTTTTCGCTTGATCTTGGATGTACCGATAGTGTTTATTGTAGATACAGATAAACCAAATGACTAAAATGGGTATTTTTTTTCTTAGCTTTTCCTATTAGTAACATATTTAATATTCTCTGTAAACACTGATAATTACTTTTCCTCAGTTTTTACTTCCTATACCTCCTTTGCCTCATGGATATTAAAGTATTTTGTGAACATAAATTAATCAAGGTTCAAAACCTTCTCTAGTATTGAGAATTACACCTGCCTTATTAGCTAAAATTAGAGAAACGGGATTAAAGAAATGCCATGACTAATATACCACCCTGCAAACTATAGAAAGTAGAAGTAGTCATTTCCTCTTCCTCTACTCATATAATATTGAGGTTTAAACAGTATTTGTTCTGCTCATGGAGTAAAACTTTGACTGGAAGAATTAAAAAGAAAATATCCATCACCTGTTTGTGGCGGCTCAACTTCTGGAACAGGTTTATGTGAAAGGTTCATGTTATTTCTAGTGTGCTCCCAGAGTATCTGTTGCCTCAGAGAAGCTCTTGGTAATATATCCAAACTGACACCACCTGTATTAATTCCAACCAAATACAATCACCAGGAGTGATCAAGCATTTTTTTGAATGTAGCGTTTATATCGCAAATAAAGATCAAAGAGATGAAACTACATTCATCACTAGATCTCAAAACTTTTATAAAGGTGTCATGGAGTGTTCCAGCACACAGAGCACAAGGAAGAACAATCCACTGCTCCTTGCCTTGGAAAAGTTATTTCTCCACTTCTTGTTCTGTTTCTGTGAGTAACAGGAAATAGCAAATACTTCCACTCACAAATCACAAATATCTTTGGTTCTTAAAATAAAGATTTCAGTGCTAACTGCATAACCTTGATTTACACACCAGAACGGCACCTTTCAGGGTATCTGATCACATCGATGGACTTTTACCTAGTGTCAAGGGAACGCTGCTTTCTCCTTGGGGAATGAATACATGCTCTGCCCTCCATATCAGTCTACCTGTGAGCCAAAGGACCTGGCAGTAACTATTGATAATTGTTCCATATCCCTGATCACAGAGTATGCCTTATTGGTGATCAGCAGCTCAGAAAAAATCTCAAACCTATGTCCTTGTATGCCATTGTGGACCTTCACCAGCTGCAGTACGACAGGTTCAGAATCCTGGGAACAGCCTAGAAAATCTTGCCATGAACGATAAGACTGACTAATGTACATGGTCAAACCATATTACCAAGGGACTTCTGAGGCTGGTGATGACTGAGTGTGGAAGTTTCACATATTTCTTAGCCTTCTTACATTTTAGGTTTGGATTGAAGAATGACACATTCTGAAAACATTCTTTATGACAATGGTAAAAAAAAAACAGCAGATTTAAGACAAAGCAAAAAAATAGTGTAGAGCTATTATTCTAACTGCATATTTCTGCGTCCGTTACTATTTTTGTTTCATTTTATGAAGTGTATTTTCTTATTTTCACAAGTGTCAATCTTCATCTAGGAAGTTCTATATTTGCTGGCAGGCAACCTTAATTCTCTTTTAATGACTTTTTCTCTTAGTGAATCAATACTTAATTTTAAAAGGTCTTCCTTACTTCCTAATCATCTCCTTTATTTTTCCTGCTCAAAGACACATTTAAAAAGGAATTCAATAGCTCAGCTATTTCAGAGGCAATATTACATTTCATATAGAACTATATGAAATATAGAATATATTATATTACATCTAGAATCATGGCTGTTGATTTTTCATTTTAGACTGTACTTTCCACCTATTTCTATACTCCTATTCTCTTCTTTTCCTCTGGTTAGTATTAAACAGCTCTGGATATTTGCAGTTCTTGGTTCACCCTGCAGTTTTTACGAAACTGGTATCTTTCTGTGTCTTCATTCCTTCCTTTCCAAAAAATCTAGCCATCAAAGTCTATATTGATAGCTTATGAAAAGCTTAGTATGGTCCATATTACTGTTGCTAATCTGTGTAACTATATTAGATGAAACCCACTTTGATATACTTTTAATGTAGATTTTAGGTTTGGCCTTTAAGGTCTGTGTTCCTTTTGATTTGCTTTCTGTGCTATATTTAAGGTTTCTTTCTCTCCAATCTATTGCAATCTATATGTTTGGATGTTTTCTCCCTTTTTTTTTTCCACAAAGCATTTGTTCTTTCACAAAGCTTCATATCTGCACTTAAACTTGAAAGTTGAGTAGATCTATGTCATAATCAATTGGGATTTAATAAATAAATAACTTGGTCCACTGCAAACTAATACACTAAGAACTAATACACTGTGAATTGCAAGGTTCCTTTTGACTTATGCTAGTTTTGTCTCCATCTCTCTCTCCCTCCCCTGCAAAATATTTTACATGCAAGAAAGAACAAATGTGAAGAAAAATTAATTCTAAAATAAGAAGCTTTGTACATTATTAAAAAATTAAGCAGATTTACAGAAGAGTGTCTTAATTCCATCAACTGCTGTAGAGGTAAACATTCTGCTGCATTAAGAGAACTAAGAAATGCAATCAGAAATACAAGGCTGCAACTGAGTGAAAACCAATGCACCAATATAGTTGTTCCATTTCTTAATGCATATGGCTATTCCAGACAACAAAACTGAGGCTATACTAGAAATAAATAATTTCCTTGGTATCTTCCCCATTGAAATCGGTTTCCATTTGGAAACAAATGTTAAAGTCTGTGAGATGGTGTGAGGACACCTAAAAATAATATTTGCATTCATCAAAAGAGATAATTCCTGTTTTTCAGCAGCAGTGAGTTCCAAAACTATGAACTGTTACTTGAACATTTAGTTCTCACCTATACTATCACATTAAGCAATCCTGAGAAAGATGTCTTGTTGCATTTCAGATTTTCGGGTTGGTAAATGGAGCAAAATTGATGTCACATTCTCTTGACAGTTTGAAGAAATATGAAAATTGGAAACCACACTTGAAGAAATCCCACACTGTACCATGTATCCTATACAGCTCAAAAATTCAGCAGCAATGTGTTTAGGTGAGATTAAGGCAGCATACTACACTTGAGTAAGCCTTTGGCAAATGGGCGATTCTCCTGTGTTGTAAACAATATGTTACTGATAACATCACTAATACATACAGAGAGAACTCCAACTCATGCTAATTTATTTTAAATATCATTTTAAACTACACAGATGTAATTTCAATTAAGTATCAGACTCATTATACTCTATCAGAAAACCAAAACCTACTTCATCCATAAACTCAAATAGTTTTCCTTTTTTATCTAAAACTTATAAAAAAAATCTATTCTCTTGGAAATTGTTCTAAAAGATTGCAGATAATTAATAGAATGGAATATTTTCTAGCACTACCTATTAAATTTGTAATATTCGTACCAATTTCAACTAATCCATCTCTTTATCTCAACAGAGACAGTACAACAGAAGCACAAGTAGGCTAGAGAAAGTTGTCTGGTGAAATAAAGGTGGTATCTGTAACTTAGGATCACATTGCTTTATCAAAATGATAATAAATGTGAAAGATTACCAGGGTATTGGTAACGTATTTTACATCCACATATTAAAAAAAAAAGTCTGTGAACATTGGGTATAAGAATTAAAGATTTTAGAGGAGAAAAATTCAGCCTCAACCACCTGAAACCTCTTGCATACTCAGACACAAGTAGCCTCCTTGTATCCATGCAAGGTGAAAAAATCAATATGGTAAGAAACTTTAAAAAATATTATTTAAAAGGAAATTGGTGACACAGAAGGTCAAGTAGGTAATGATAGATCCAGGGCTATAAGTCCTTACTAACAGATATTGCTACTTCTTCCATGTTAAGCCTTCTCTATCCATTCCATTTAAATTGAAATGGGTGGATTTTAGAAGAGCAGATGGAAGTCTACTCAGAGTACAGACAATACATAGTCATACCTTATACTCACTATATAATTAAGCTCTACTATAACCAAGGCACTTACATATACCAAATGTTGCCTGGATTTGGGAAATCTGTCTCTCCAGAAAGTATTTTCATACTTCACATATTAATGATATTCAGCTTGCCTTGATTTTTTTAAAAAACAGCTTTTGGGAATTTGCAGAAGAAGTTTTCTGCTTCATTTTTATTTTTTCTTTGAACTTCAGTTTTGAAGGGAGATGCCCCTCCACACACACACACACACACACACACACGCACACACATTTTTCACATCTTTTTGCATTCATTCAGCATTTGATTGAAGAGTTAATTCAGCTCCACTGAACAATGATAGATGTAATGAACAGAAAGGTCTTCCAATGTGAGAGATATTCTTCTCAATTCTTTCTGACAGGCAAGGGATGGTAAATAGACAAAACAGAGTCAAGCTAGGCAGCAAACTTGTAAAAAGAATGACTCTGGTAATGTACAAGGACAGCATGCACATCAATGAATACTTACATAAATGTCTGCACCATAAAATCCATCCTGGTATACAACACTGCAAGGATGCACACACAAAGAAAAACATCCATATTAGTGCATTTCCACATGCAAATGCCACCAACCCCTGCACAGCTGAGGTTAGTCTTGTCACAAGACCAGAGAGAGGGAGGGGGGTAGGAAGGCACTCTTCACATTGGTTAAGGAGGTTGGTAGTAATTAGCAGAGGTGAAACTGTCCTGAAAACAACAGCTTATGAAGTATGCCAAATGCTTAGTCAAAGAGAGGCAAAATATGGCAGGATTGGAAAATCCTTTTGATAAGGTTTTGGTTGGGGTTTTCTTTCTTCTTTTGTTTATAAGCAACCATGTATTGGCAGCATTTTTTTTAAGAAAAAAATCAGTGGGCCAAACCTATAATCAGTTTTCATATATTAATAAAATGCTCTCTCTTAAACTACTACTTTCTTGTCCTGCAATTGCATCAACCCTCTGAAACAAAGTGGTAGCTGTCATTACTTAGATGGAAAATAAAACGAAGCATATGTTTACATGGTGAGAGGACTACGTAAAATAATTACACTGGTGGTATTCTACCCTTTGGGTCAAATCTCAATACCTTGATAAACACACAGATAAGAGTATTCATAAGTACTGCATTGTTGGCTTGCTATACATTGCTGATAGTGACAACAGTCTGTTAAGAATGCCATGGTGTTATTTTTATTAAAAAAAAAAAAAAGTATTATCCTTCCTCACTATCATTTTACAACTTTGGCAAAGATGTCTGTGGTTCTGAGCTCCCCTGCAGTTTCGTTGGATACATTACTACTTCTCTGAAAAAATGGAGTATTGTTACACTGCTGTTAACAGTTTGCCCAGAGATTGCTCCATTTCAGCTACGACAAATCGTCACTGTAAATAGTTCAAATTTTAGATTCTAAACCCTTCAGGATAAATGACATAGTATGACAAAGATGCTTTAAATGATTACACTAAATAAAACTGGAACTAAACAACAGTGGCCTACCAGTTACACACACTACATAGGTCCTGCAATTTTACATTCATTTGGAAGTCCTGCAACTTAAAAGGGTTATTTCCAATATCAGAATCAACCCAAGGTGTTTTGAGAGCTAAATATGAGAGCACACAATAGGCTTTTTGCAACTGTATTTCCAATTTGGGAATACTACTTATCTGGGAATAATAGTTATTATCATGGTTCTAGCCTAAGCTGTTTTGCAATTCCAACAAGAATTTTCATGTCAGAAATGTAACTGCTGATCTATTGAGGTCAATGACCAAAACCCACAAGGCTGAGCTGGTGTGTGTCTAAGTCAGAATCACTTGAGAAAATCATAAATATGCATACATGCACATAAACCACATCGATAAAAACACACTGATGATAAAGTTTGCTGTGGAATAGTAATGTGTGAAAACTCGGTTCCACTTAAATCACAGCGCCTGACATTTGCTTCAGTAAGGTCAGACCTTTACTCATGTATTTTTTCCATTTATTATGCCTGCAGAGAAGAATATGCTGAACTTACTCTACACTGGAAAGCTTGTTATTTACATTTCAGTGTACCTTTATTTTTGTTTTGATATTCTGATTACTTATAAAAAATTACATGTTTTTTCTCATAGCCGTTTGCATGTAAGAAATAAAACATTACATATGACTGTGAGGTAGAAGTACACAGCTGTGAACAACATGGAAGGATTTTTATGAGATCATATACAAAATGATACAAAGTTTACTGAAGATGGAGGCCCCACAACCACAACCCCCATATTCTCATATCCCTGCACCACTCATGCTGGGAAGAAGTGGAGGAATTGGGGATGAAGGAGTAAAGTTGAGCCTGGGAAGAAGGGGAGGAAGAGAAGTTGTTTCAAGTTCTGTCTTTGTTTCTAACCATTCAACTGCATTTTAATAAGCAATATATTAGATGAATTTTCAAGTCAAGCCTGTTTTTCTCATGATGGTAATCGGTAAGCAATCTCCCTGTCTTTATGTCAACCCAAGAACTTTTCCATCTTACTTTCTCTCTCTATACTCTTGCGTAAAGGAATGAGAGAGCAGCTGGGTGAGGGTCTGGCAGCCAGCCAAAGTCAACCCACCACAGTACATTAAAACATACTCCTTTCAATTCTTACTAAACACTGCTAGTCAAAAAATAAAGCAATTGAGAGAAAACATGTCATAAAAGGGACCTTTTTTCTTCCTCCTCTTGGTGATCTCTGCATATACAGTGAAGATGATGTAAGATGAACAGGGTCTGATACAGTCTGAATTCCAAAGTGCAGCTGGTTGTAATCTTGGTTAGGTTACTTTATTCACATAGGCTTTCCTTTCACGTATAACACTCAGTCATGTACAGACTGAATTCTGCATAAGGAGCTGCTTGATAAATATTGTACTGAAGGAAGTACCCAAAACTAAAATGAGACATGAATGCAGGACTCCACCATTAGACATGGTTAGTATTAAGACGAAGTGACAGAATCAGGCAAATGAGTGTAACACTCCCAAGCAGGAAATGCACTATGAAAAGATATCAGCTGATTTTATCTTATTTTCTCCATATGGTCCTGTAGTATAGTGATGTTAAACATAAAACCTTCTGCTTCTTTTGAAGTTTGATGTTTTGAAGTAGATTTTTCAGAGAATATTTTCTCTATCACTGTCCTTTGTCATTTGTTGACTTCTGGGACTGACTTTTACCGGTGGAGTCAAATGTATTTTCTAACAGCACCCTTCATCAGAAAGACAAATTGCAAATCACCAAGAGCTATGTATTGCTCCTGTGCTTCTTCCTTCAATATAATTTTCCAAAGGGTAATTTGCTTGGCTTATCATCCCCTTTTCTCTCTCTGAAGCTGGTGACGGAAAACAGACAATAAGTCTCAAGCATGGGAAGAGACTGAATGTATCACACAGGGACCCATCTCACCAGAGCTCCTTTCATAGTTTATATTAAAAAAGTGTCTTGGCAGACAGGTAAGTCTTGAGTTCCTTGTAAACAAACACAGGGTCTGAAAAAAGTCATATTACTGAAATCTGAATTACTTCACCCAGGAATGGATGATATGTTAATGCGCTACCTGGAGGCATTAAAATGAGAACAACAAATTTAGGAGGATATATTCAATAGTATTTTATGGTTTCCTTGTGGTAAGGAAAACTCAGAGAAAAGAGAAATCTTGATTTAATAAGAAAAAGTGCATCTAAGCAACAACATACGCAGCAAACATTTCCTAAAATTATTATTCCATAAATACGAAACTGTTTCTCACCAACTATTATACATCTGCTTTGCATGGTTTTAGCTGCTTTATTTTAGTCTCTCTGTCTTGTGATAATTTCTAACTGTATTGCGACAAACTTCACTAGTTTAGATTCCACCTTTATAATAATCTGGGAGGACTACGTCTGTCTTCATTATAATTTTTCTATCCTCATCTTTCAAAAGGATTGGGTTGAATAATCTATTAATGACATACGAAGACAGTTCTTGACTGCACAAACCTTAGTTCAGTAACTTCATAGCAGCTGAGTATATATGGCCTAAGGCAGATTAAGTGCATGGAGTGATTGATTCAGTGTAACAAACAGGCATTGCAATTATGATTTCATTCACTGCAACAGGAATCAAGGTTATACTTTGCTATTCCCTCTCCATCACAACTAAGAGAAAACACACGAGGAACAGAAGTTCTCTGTTTTCTGATTGCTGGTAGGGTTGTCTTCACTGTCCTACACATATTTTCCAGGTTTTGTTCTCAGAAATCACCTTTTGTATGAAACATTTCTGAAACAACTAATAGAAGAGATACAACTACAACCTTATTCAAAATAAATGAAAGACTGAGAATCGAAGTCACATCTTTCAATATGCTAATAAAACAACTTTCACTGTTGTAAATATAGAACACAAACTCTTGTAAGAGGCTGTTTCAACTTTTTAGAATGTTCACCAATTCCAGGTTCCTGTCTTTCCAGTTTCAACATTTTCTGCCATGAATAAGTTATATTATCTGCTTTGGAAAATTAATTGAGGGCATTGCTGCAGAGAAAAAGGCTGGAAGACATATATACAAAGCACAGAGTCCAAAATAAGAGGAAGTTTCTGTGAGTCCAAAGAAACGTATTGGGGAAAAAACCATAACCACCATAGTAGCTTATGTTAATTATCCTTCTTTCTTAAATTCAGAATAAGGTGGTGGAAGACAAAACCTTTTTCATTTTGATTCAGTTAGAACATATCACTTCAACAGCAATTAAATGATTGTTTTAACAAAGGGGAACAGTTTCTGAATAGTCTCTGTTATTTCTCCTCCACCCTTTCAAACTTCACAATTTTATTTAGGGTTGGTTTGGGTTTTTTTTAATATATATTCTTCTTTAAAAGAGAAAAAAGCATATTGCTATTTCCTGTTTTCCCAGGAAAGAAACTAGAAGCAGAGGTACAGACTGAAAGTTAATTCTCTGTTAGCTTCATCAGAACTGGCAGGAGCAGAGGGGAATCGTGAAGACAAAGTCATCACACACTAAACTTGTGGAGAACTTGAGGCAAATGATGCTGGAATAGAAGGGCTTCTCATTAGTTTTATCAATACTGCTATCTTTTACTACTATCTTCTACCAGACACACAGTGACACTGGCTTTCCATGACAGCAATATAAAGATGGAGCATGATACTCATGATTAACTGTTTAGTGAATGATTTTCAAGAATGCTGAGCTCCCAGCTGCTGCAGAGTTCAAAAGCAACTACAAGCATCAAAATCAGATCACCTGCAAGTTTGACAAAGAGAACAAAACCTGCTTCTTTCTCCTTTTTTTTTAGCAATTTAAGTACCACCAACTGCATCCAAAATCTGTCATAGGAGTACCTTTACTAGCAACTTCTACTTTATTAGGACATTTCTTACACGATTACGTACTACCAAAGAAGGCACTTTGTCAGTAAAATAGATAATCCCAGAAAGACACAGGACAAGTCAAAACTACATTGTTTTTATACATTGATGTCCTTTTTTTTCATATAAAAATTATTTTGTACAAAACACTACCTAGTACCCAGAGAGAAGCCTGCAAGAAAGGTCAAAGAAGCAGTAAGTTCAGATCCCACATGGAAGCTGTCCCAAGAAAGAAGATACGAAAGGAATTTATTCAGCTTAAAATGGTAACTGCACTGCTCCTCAACCAAGTGGCCAATCTGGCTGTAAAGCTCCCAGGGAGCCCCCTGAGATAAGCAGGCAATAGCTCATTGCTCCACAGCTACAGCCTCCCATACTGACAGACTCTGATCTCCATGCACTTCTCATGCCACACAAAACACAACCATCTCTTGCTTCTCTTCCTCCTGCAGCACAGTGTTTGAAGCTATGCTCTCCATGCAATAAAGAGCTCCAAACTCTAAATTTCAGCGTTCAGTTTTCTCACACAAATGAAACTTTACTCCCTCATTTCAGTTTCAGTAGGTTTTTATGGTACACAAATGAATTATACATACAAAGTTATGAGTAAGCTGCATATTGTAGTATTTCAAGGCATTAGAAATGATGCCACAGATGCTAAAAATTAAGTATTTTCCATGAGCTGATTAACAAGACGCTATCTCAAGAAATTAGTGAAACATCTCATTTGTAAGTAAAGGATCCATTAACTATTTATGTAGTGCTACATATCTCATGGACACTGATTTGATTTTTAAATGACACATTCTAAAGCACATGTGCTGTTGTTTGATTTATAAGAAAATAATGGCCTTAAATATGGCCAGAATTAACAATTTTCCTCAGACCTAGCAAAGTGTGCCATATTTGCTGTTTCAGTAGGAGAGAGCTTTCCATATGAATCACACTAACTTGTTTTGCCTAATGACCACAAGATCATCCAGATTTTCTCACAGCCTGTGATGCATTGGCATTGCTTAACTTTGTCGATAAACTGTTTCTAAGAAAAAGTCAGTCAGTATCAAACCAGACACCAGTGAACAAGAACAACTACAGAGTCAAGGGAGAACGAACAGAAATAATGCTTCTGATAGAGAGCAGGGAATCCTGAGACAGTGCTGCTGAGTACACAAGTAAGCAGCATGCCAGACTAAGCTAAGATCCACCTTCTTACAGTTGATTTCCAAATTGAAAAGCAAAATTATTCAGTTTCAGTTTCAAAACTTTGTAATATAAACAAGTAAGTGTGTAGATTATTTCAGATCAAGTATTGTACTTTATTTCAGTTATAAGCTTTCTAAGGTTAAAGAAATAACAGAAAATTTAAAAGGTCATTTCAAACGTCAGTTTTACATTTTACACTTAGAAGTGGTTGTTTTTTTTAAAGAAATGTTATATATAACTAAACACTGATGTCAATTTATAATTACAATTATATCTGTTATTATACAAAATAAATGTTAGGGGTTTTTTTGATGATTGAAAATATTTCAGTATGAAACTATTTGCTTGGCTCTAAGGGTGGGCGCCTTCCTTGAGTGAAAAAATGAGAAATTGCTAATAAATGAATTGAAAAATAGCATTCAAAGCTTTTTCCATTTCTCTTACAACAAATGATATTGCAAATTGTTTGCTTCCTTCTGTAAGTTAGTTCTGTGATCGCTTTATTATCTCTGTAATTTTTCTTGACTCCTACTTCCATTGTGACTGAAAACCACTCTTATAATTTCTTTTCATTGATTAAGGATTTTTTCTGATGAAAATTCTACTTTGCTTCGATAGGGCAGAGTACATAATGGTTGAGCAGAGAACAAAGCATTGCAAATTCCAATTTGTACTGTTGTATCAGTGAAGTTACTAGCACAAGATCTAGCCCACTAGGCCAAAGAAACCATTTCAGAATAATGCTTTATTAATCACTGAAATTGAGTTATGTATTATCTCTGCACTGATACAAGAATTACAAAAGTTGGAAATTTGTTTTGTGCTTTGGAAAGCGGTGTCTTATCATAAAGCATAGGTAGATGGAGAAAATAAAACCTGACCAATACCTGAACTAAGACCTACCTAAATTAAGACAAAGCTTACTAACTTAAAACTTCTGCAGCATCACACTTTGTTAGCAAACATACTGACTGGCAAGGTGAGCCCTAGATTACGAAGAGTTCACCTCAGACAGCTGGATGTCATCAGAACAATGAGAAGATGTGACTTCTTAGCAACGCAATACACGGCTCCCTCAGAAGTCAGCTGTAAGGACAGGTCATTAGGGCACTAGGTGAGCTCTGTCCAACCAGCTGCAGAAGAACACAAGAGTGCTGAGCTGACCTCTTTGAACCCAGTTCTGAAATGCTGCTGACCCTGACTGCAGTGCAAAACGCCTGTATTAACTTACAACAGGAGTTCACAACCCTTATGTATCTAACTTACTACCTAAAGATGCTGCAAGCAAGCAGTACCATTGCATGGAAATATATATGTATTATACATGGAAATTTAATTCTTCCTGCTGAGTCACTGTACTGACTAAACAATAAAAGCATATATAACACATACATACACACAGAGAGCATCCACATGTGGGCCCTTAAATTAAAGCAAATTTAAGTTACTTAATGGTCTGAAAATACTTACTCAATTTGCAAATATTAACAAAAAAAGTATTGTCCAATTACAAGACTGTATCCTGCACAGCTGGTATATATATTCTTGTATTATTTTATGACTTTGTATTAAACTAAGGTATTATGTTAGTAACATCATGAAACTAGTAATAACCCATGTCATTATCTTGCTACTTATTGTACACTGTGCTCAAATTTAAGACTTTCTTTTTAAACTAAGTTGAGATGGAAAGAGTCCACTTTTGTTAGTCAATATCCATTTTGTAGCTGAGACATTCAGATTGAAATTGGCTCCTGCAGGACATTCTAAACTGGTTCCCATCACAGCCATGCACAAATGCATGGACTCACTCTAAAGGATTGTCTGGGCAACAGTAGGATAACTTCGGTGGGACACTATCCTGGTCCAAAGGCATCTCAGGCCATCTTCAAAAATAGTGGTGTATTCCTCTAGTAGTGGTAATATTGTTTTGTTTATTAAAGTAATATTATTTTGCTTATTAAATGACACAAAACGCTTTGAAAAACAAATACAGTTTGACAGTATAACCTGATTCTGTGGCATCATTTTTATATTCATTGTCAGAACATCTTACTTCTCTAAGGTGATAACTGCCCAATCTGAAGGAATGGTCAGAGTTCCTTTCCTAAATAACCCCCAAAATTTAGTTCAATTGCTGACTGACTAGATGATCAAACTTGTTTAGAAAAAGACATGCTTTTTGGCTTAACAGAACGCAGGCTTCAGGAGAAAATGAGGGAACTAGTGAAGGGAACACATCTTCTACCATAACGGAGGAGGAGGACAGTGTCGTGGCACAATCTTGTGCTGCAAGTTCCCTTACAAGAGAACATCCACAGTGAGCCAGATGAGCAGCTGAGCAGGACTTTAGTGAGGGGAGAGAGAGAGAGAGAGAGAGAAAGAGATCACTTTCATTCGGAGACTTTGTAACCCTTCTTGACCCTTTCTCAGAAAGATCTGGTTGCTCTACAGAGAGGTAGTGGCATATCTACTTCAAATTTTTATGTCAATACGCTCTCCTGGCCTAGGATCTGCTATGGTTTCTGATTTTCCAAACTTCCCCATTTCTTAACAGCTGAAAATCTTTTGACAATATTAGGGCTTTTAAATATCACATGCAGTATACAAAACCTTTCTGTGCCAGCATTTACAGAGCTACAGAACTGTTTCTTCCTTCTTTCCCTCAAAAATATACCTAAAAAAAGAGATCTTCTGATATAACAGAAGATAAATTACTACTATGAATTTATCTTCTTTGTTCCTTAGTTTACTACTTGGTTTTAGTAAACGTAGGTCACTGACAGTGAAATCTTAAGGTATTATTCAAGCAAATGTACTGAAAAACACATGGCCCTGAGAAAATCACTCCAGAATTCTATCGTGGTAAAGATGTCAGCTAGAAAAGCTAAAGAGACTGCAAGAAAATAGAAAAAATATTACACCACTAAGCCTTCAGGTCCAGAGACAACTTTCAGTGGATGATTCAAAGAAAAAGAAGTTAACTTGATCCAACCTCCTTAATAACCAGATGTTTGCAATCAAAAATATATCTTCAGCTGAAACAATTTCTCTGTTCCAAAGCATTCAGTTTCTAAGCGCATTTACATAACAATATGTGACATCTGAAATGCTTAAGGCCACCAACCATGGCAGCACAAATTACAGTCATTTTTCAATACTCCGTGCAAGGTGCACCACTTCCAGCCCTGGGATCGGTTGCATGCTGCGGTGGTTTCTGCGGTGAGGCATGATCAGCATGCACCACGGTTACAAATCGCTTGTAGCCTTTGGAGATTCATGCTAATAGGTAAGAGAGGCTGATCTTACCCGCCGTAGGCTGGAATTGGAGGGGGGGGAGCTGCTGCACGAAATGTGTTGTACACTGTGCGACCTCGGCCTCTTAGATGGGCACCTCTGTACGCAGCAGCCGCAGTGGCAGCAGGGTAGGGAAATCCTGGCACTGTGAAGAGAAGAAGAGGAATGTAAAATACTCAGATCAGTTTAGCATTTTAAAGCAAGAGTAATGCAGTAATATGTTTGTGCTTATATTAAATCTTGCCTATAAGTGGATAAGGCCATTACCAAATAAGTAAATTATTAGTCTTTTTATCAGGGGCCTCATCTTTTTACACAAAATCTTTGTATGCAAACAGGAGACAGCAATCCGGGAGCTTAGATGGCAGTATCATAGGTGGTTGATTTACTTCGAAGACACTATTAAAAATAATATTGACTGGTTTAGAAAACACCAGGAGACTCTTGACATCCAAGTCACCCAGTTCAGGCTCAAATTTACAATCCCAGAGACACTGCCGTCATTATTCAATCCATCTTCAAAAGTCATCCCTGTTTTGAGTGGAAGTGAGATCTTAGACCAGGTGACCTCCAATGATCTAAATTATCTGATGATTTTTACCAACTGAACAGAGCTTCACTTTTGTTCAGAAGTTGATTATTAACTGGGTCTTAATTGTGTTCATAACAGTACCCCTTATTCGTTCAAAGGCAAGAGTTACATAGTTTGGAAATAGCTCTCTGAAATCAGATAAAATTCAGACCCAGTAGAAGCAATTTAGACACATAACAAGAAATTAACTCAAATGTTTTTACATTGTCATTGCAATTAAGTGTAAATACTAACAACCATTCCATGACAAACTTAAAATATTTTAACCAGGAATTGAACAGTACTACTTCAAGGTTTGATTTTTTTTTTTCTGTAAAGTATCTGTAAAACTTCCTTTTCATAAGCTTTTAAATTGAAAAAATAAAAAAGAAATTTTCCACTTTACTTTCTCTGCCAGCTTTTTAACCAATACTTGATTACTTCAGTTCTCCTTTGTACATGTATTGCTGGCCAATGTTAGAACAGGTAGTTTTTTAGTTCATCAGTGAGACAGAGAAAATAAAATCCAACTCTGTTGGCACTCAGGTTACTTCAGTTGTGCTTCACTGTGCTGAATTTTTATCAGTATGTAAATAAAGAGATAAAAGAAATAAATATTGCTTGGCAAAGCCCTAATAAGAAGAAAGCAAATGAAAGTAATGATGTAGAAAACAGTAAGTTTTTCAAGTCTGAAATATGAAATTATTTCAATCCACATATGTCTTTCATCTGTTTTAGCATTAAATTTTAAAATAAGCCTTGAATTTGAAAAAGAAAATGAAAAATTCACAACTTGTAGACGTCGCTGGATGAATATATGAAAGAAAATACTGTAGTTATAGTGACTTCATTACTGCCTTACTACTGTGACTTCTGGGTTTTGCTAGGTCCTTCTCACTGACAAAAAGGTTATACAGTACTTCTGCATATTTATGTGTTTGTGATACAATATAAAACAACCTTATGGCAATACAATTAAATTTAAAAGGTCTTTTAAAAAGCACAAATACTCTATTTTTATTCCTCTTTCTGTAAAAAGAATACCTGTCAAAATTGGAATGATGAGCTTACAGAACTCAATATACTGTTTTTAACTTTGCAATCAACTGCATTTAAGATGGCTTGAAGAAAGCCACAGAAAACATTTTCTGGGGGGGTGGGGGGCAGGAAATGGACATATATGTCATGTACTTGGAAATTTGGATGCTGTAAGTACTTTTGCATACACAACAGTATTGAATATTGAACAGTACAAATACAGTAGTGCTAGAATCATGAACTACTGCTCAAACCATATAACTTTTGTCCTTTTCGTCTCCCAGTAAACAGTCTTGCATACAATCAGTACAATGTGCACATGAAAAAGTAAAAGATAATTTCAGCAGACTGAAGATTACAAACATTACAGTAAAAAGATCTACAGACTGTGCTGTAGCTCCTCTGATAGAGTGGACTGTCTCCCCATACTTATAAATAAATAAAGGGTGCAATGCTTTAGTAAAAATTCATAGATGGAAGTTAGCAATACATGAGAAAAACATAAGGGTTGGACATCATTGTTCACGTCTGTCCACCTGAGAATGTATTTGTCAATACCACATGGTGGAGACTTCCTATCCTGGTTTAAATTAGGTGATGTGCACAACATGTATTTCAAACTGTCAGTCATCATAACTATAATCACTCTTGTTACTTCTGCATGAGATACAATGAAGTGGACTAGTACTCTGCAGCATGGAAAATAAGTGGGAGTGACTGTGGGAGCTATGACAAAGCTTCACAATCGTGAATAATGCAGAAAATATGGGAAAAGGTGGCTTTCCATACAACCTCTAATTAAGTCACTATGGAACTTTCTGCCACTGGTTGTTATGGATATTAAAACTTTAAAAGTTCATCTGTTTGAGAATTATGAATGAACAGTTTCCCTGCAAAGAAGCAGTATAAGGACTTCACCTTTGGTTTATATAAACACTCAAAACTGTACAAATCAAAAAGAATGTTCAAAGAAATATATACCTACAACTAGCTCCAGTCTTACAACTTCTCTTTAGGCATCCAGCTTTTGCTCCTTTCCAAATACAGCATATTGGGCTAGATGGAGAAACAACCAAAGCCAGTACCAATATCTTTGTTAGCAGAGTAATGTTTAGTTGCACTCTGCCTGCATTAGAGAAATTACTCCTTTCCATCTACTAGACAGTAATTTCTAGAAGTAAGTTTCTCCAATAATTTGAGATATAATTTGTGCCTTTTCTGAATAATGCAATTAAATAAAAAGAAACAAAAGCAACAAAACTGCTGAGAAGAGTTTGCTTAAGCAAATGGTAAAGATTGGACTTGAGAGTCTGGCCAGGAAAAGTGACACTAAAATGGTAGATATCTTAAATAATAAACCTGAAGGTTGTTGATCTGTAGTTAGGTCTAAAAAATTGTAGTCTTTAGGGACACTCTTAAACTACTTCAATTAAGATAAATTTCTCTGATCTAAAAGCCACCGACACAAAATTAATGAAGACTCACAACATTTGAGCTGTTCGGACAACTTCTTCATTTACATGTGCATATATAGTTCTCTACATATTCACAGAAAACATACTTTTACAAGAAAAACAGAAGTAATGGTAAATAAAACCGAACCAATTCAAAAAAGTCTAAGCCCAAGCAATGTAAGGTATCTAAGAATGTTGTGGCCTTGCAATACATGTGTATTGGGTTTTCTGTGAGGGGTTTTTGGTTGTGCCTCTGGTAATGAGGGAAGGGCTGTGGAGATGGCCCTTTAAGAAGCTACCTGAAAAGCTCCCCCTTTGCCTTTGTCAGACCTACCTCTGACCAGGGCCAAGCCAATCAGTGCCCCTGCAAATTCATGTATTTAAGGGGAGTGCAGGGCTTGCTCGCTCTCTCTGGCAATGGCCCCGATCAGCATGGCCCTGGCCCTGTCCAGCTGGGCCGGCCCAACCCCAACTTAAGCTTAAGCCCCGCTGCAGCTCCAGCCCAAAAAGAGAGAGAGCCGGGAACACTCCAGAACCATCAGAAGAGACCTGCAGCGAAGAAAGGATTGAGGCCTGAGGAGAACAACTTTGAGGAACACCAAAATCGGCTGAAGAAAAGAAAGGAGAGGGGGAAGGAGGAGGACACAGAGCCCAGGTTCCCCTTTTGCAACCTGTGGTGAGAGCCAGGTCGACTGCCTGCAGCCCATAGAGTTCACCGGTGGGGCAGGGCCACCTGAGCAGTGGCTGTCCCTGAAGAAGCCGTAACTCTGGGCAGCGTGTGCTGGAGCAGTTCGTGTGTGAGGGAAACTGCAGCTGTGGGGAGCCCCACATTGACTTGGGCTGAAGCAGTTTTGTGCATGAAGGAAAACTGCAGCTGTGGGCAGACCCGTATTGGACTTGTAAGGGCTTTTTCTCCTGTGGAAAGGGGAGGCCACGTGGAAGCAGAGAGAGAGACTGGGCAGGGACCTCCCTACTCCTGAAGGTTCACAAGGAACGAACCAACTGCAACCCCCAATCCCATCCCCCTGCGCCTCAAGGCAAGGGTGGGGGGGGGAGGTGGAGAAACTGGGAACAAAAGTTGAGCCCGGGAAGAAGGGAAGGGTGGAGGGAAGGTGTTTTGACTTTAAAGATCTGGTTGTATCTCCCATTGTTCTACTCTGATGTTGGTAACAAAATTGTTTTTGTTGTTTGGTTGTTTTTTTATTCCTTATGATGAGTCTGTCTTTTGCCTGTGACCTTTTTAAGTGGTGAGAAGCCCTCCCAGTCCTTATTTTGACTAGCCCCTTGTTTGGGGCATCATGGTGCTCAGTTACACACTGAGCCTAAACCACCACAACATGGTCTAGAAAATCCTGCTCTGTTTCAGCTAATAATTCTTTGTAATCAACGTCTATGTTTGGCAAAATTTAAAGCAGTTAAGTAGTAAGCCTTCTTTCAGTTAAACACTCAAGGTCCTACACAATCTTTCAGCCCTAAAATGTACTTTTTGAAATTAACTCATCAGTTCCTCCAAACAGCAACACACCCTATAAACTTCTGTGAAGGATGGACCTATCTCTTAAGTCTTGACAGTGAATTGCTCTTTACAAAGAAATGTCACTGCAAAAGCAGAGTGTCCTCATCAGTGAGTACGTAAAAAAGAACATAAAATAGTTCAAAAAAATTATTAAATTTTTATGAGAAAGGAGGCTTTCTTTTGTGAAAGAGGAGAAAAAGCTAGAAGATTAAGGTAGCAGGAAGCGTCACTTAGCCCATAAGTGTTTGCAAACCTAGAACATGCAGTGAAGGCTTAGCATTCATGGGAGATACTAAAACAAAACAGTGATTTCTACCATTTTAAAAAGGATCTACAACACAAAAGATGTGTTTAAATGAAAAACCTGAAGTAATTTAATTGTTTTGCTATTCTTGCCTTGCAGTGTCTCCATAATACCATTATTAAGCATCAAATGTATAGAGTAAAGCAAAACTCTAAAAAAGGTTGTAGAAGCAATTAGTAGAAGGGAGAGCAATGATTTGGAGTTCTGTCAAGAAGAGGATAAGACATGATGGAAACTAAGCCTAAGAAATACGGAAATAAGAGTAACATTGGTCTTATGATCAAATGAGGTCTAACAGCAGAATTTATATATCACAGAATTATATCCATCCCAAAATATTGACTTGAGTCAACAAAATCATATCATCCTGGATTTGAGTTCAGTAAAAAAATTGTGCTACTTCAGGCCACCTGAGAAATCAGATTGTTAGGAATATATAATGACCACACAAATTATTTTGCTACCAACTTTTTAATATCCTCACTCCAAAATAACCAGCAGAAGTGGCACCATTGGAACACAACTGAAGAATGGACTTCATAAAAACAATTTTATGAAACGGGTTCTCCCATCAGGAAGCAATAAGTACTATTAACCAGCCCCAAAAGAAATGATTACATTAGCCATGAGGGGTAAAGATTTTAATGACTTACAGTTTGTAGGTCAACCTTCCTTAGAGCCTCAGTGCCAAACTGCTGAAACTCAGCCAGAGAAAATGCTATTATAAAGGGGTTGAAGATGTGTTTGACTCTCAGCAGGGAAGCATCCAAGTCCACTTCTAAGCAAAAATACCTTAAATTTATCAAAGTAATTTTATGACTGAGTTTCTTCTGATCTGTGGTAGTGAAAAGGCAGACTTGTTTATCTATGCATTGATGATATGAGGTGGTAATATGAGTTTTAAAAAAATAGTTTTCTCAGGACTATAAATGATCAAATATCAAGTCAAAGAAACAATTTGCATTTTCACCTAATAGCTCCATCAGTTCAGTAGTTATTCGTTCAGCTACTCAAATATGAATGGGATTACAACAGAAACAACAATAAATCAGTTCCTACAGTGGAACTGAAATTTTACTTTTTCAAATTAAAAAATAAGTGTCAAAAATTGCTGTGGAAGTGTTTGGTTTTGCTTAATATAATTACCAAAAAGTGTACAAATCATTGTGTACTACAGCCTAAATGAAACAGTTTTAGGAACAGTATGTTGGCAAGATTCCTTCTTTAAACTTATTTGTTCTATTTTTACATTGAAGAGGATAAAGTTTTTTTAAAATGCATTATTACAATGAATATTGTCCAAAAGGTTCTTTCTTCTGGACACACTTTGTAAACATGAAAACACTGTCAGGGTATCTCCTTCATCAAACTTCAATTTCAAATATGAAATCTGGTCATCAAATGGCAACATTTAAGCAAATACAAAGGCTTTTGGAATTAACAGGTTTCATGTTAGCATATCAGTAAAACCAGGTAACTACTGATTTTATAAAGAAAACAAATATGATCATGAGAAAACTAAGAGGAACCTAATCTTTGTGTTCATACATGACATTTAATCAAATCTTAATTTCTTCCAAAAGTTGTAGCATAAGTATAGGCTTTATTCATTTTTTTTTATTAAATGAACATGACAGGCAGGTGCACTTTCTAGATACCATATCTCAACCTATGGCTTAGAAAACAAAGACTGAATGAACAATGACAAAGTTTGAGTTCCCAAAAGGAGGAACATAACCTGGTTAGAATACTTCAGGGTTATACACTGTGTATTAAAGTTTTAAAGCTTTGGGATAGATGGAAGAGTAGCAGATGCAAAAAACAACAGGGGGCAGATTTTGTATCAAAGCCATAAAAATATACAGCCATTTTAATGGGCAATTATTCTTTGCATTTGTGCTGTGGTTTGAATTTGTATGAGTGTGCCATATGCCTCAAGAAAGGTGTGCCATCAAAATGGATGAACAAATCTACCCCTCATCACTTCTAATCTCTCCATCTTTGTGCAAACTATCAGGTCACGTGCCATCAAGAGTTTTCAAATGTTTCATGGTGAAGAATTTTAATGCTGCATGATGTTTCAATCAGTTTATCGCTAATTTACTGCAACATAGTTTAACTGTTATAAAGGCAGGGAGACACATTTACATTGTATCCATAGTTGAGGGAGATCCCTGTGGAGGAAACACTTCAGAAGTGCCCGACAATAAGTTAAAAACAGAGATGTAAGGGGTAACATGCTGAGAAAGGCTAAGAGGAGTGATCTAAATTATATTATCTGAGATTTCAGGAGCAGAATCAGGAGTTTATCCTGACATATGCTGTGTAGTGAGTTTTCACTTCACGGTAATAGTAATAAGTAGCATTACTTGGTACTCTTTAAAAGCATTATAAAAACTGTGGTAAAGGGGATGTGTGCAGATCTTTGCATGCCAATACAAAGTCCAAAGTACACTTCAGGTAACATTTAAGCTCTGTTAACTACAGATTTTAACATTAAAAGGCTTTTAAATTAAATATATATTGATTCTTAAAATTTCAGAGTAAAAAATCAAGTTCATAATTTTTAGAAATAGCAAGCTGAAAAAACATTTTTTCATTTGTCACTTTTGTGAGATGATTATCCCTGGGGATCTAGTTGTGAATTAACTGAATTCAAAGGAAATTTGCCATATAGGTCAAATACAGTCACAACTGGTCCCTTCTATTTCTTTCAATCACAACCTATTCATTTTATGAAACATACTTAAAATTAGAAGAACAATTATTTCCTTACTATTGTACAAAAATATATGTCAGTATTAAACCCTGTTGTTTAGGAATGAATAAATCTGCATTTTGGACAAACTATTGCTTATAGGACATTCTCATTTGAAATGCATTGAAAAGGAAAACAAAAATCTCTAATTAATGTATAAGTCTAATCACCATTCTCCACATGGAAGAGTAATTTTTCACTGTTCATTTGTTCAGTGTAATCTCAAAACTGACATAACAGAAAAGCAATGGCCTATAAATCTGCTCTCATTTGTTTCTTTAATATTCATATTCCATTGAACTACAGCTGCTTGTTGCTGCAGTCTATTACAACATGCAAAACTGTCGATAAAAATATTATGAAAGGCAAGATGTGTTTCTTCATGGCTCTGTGTGCCATTTATTTTGAAAAAAAAAACAATAAATGACTCATGGATTGTCCCTTAGTTTGCTGCACGCTGGGCGATTAGTGATTAATTACCTTGCTGCAAATTGACATGGCACAAGGAAATTGACACAGCTCTGATTAATTAACTTTTTATGAGAGACAGTTACTTACAAAACACTGCACACTGTAATTGAATCCCTTTATAGAACTCTACTGCACTACATTTCCAGTCAAATTCAAAGTAGCACAAAAATTTTACATAGAATTGGTGAAACTTATTATAAAAAGTTGTACCATGAAAGATTATGTAAATATTTCAAGAAAGAGAGGACAGCTGCTTTAAGATACTGTTTTCAACTCTCTCATACCCAGATATATGAAAAATAAGATTTGTAAGTTTTTTTCATACAAAATCATGAAGATAAACAAATTAACTCAAAAAAATCAAATATTTCAGTAAAAAGCAACCTCTTATTATAATATGTCTATTATTATTATGTTAAATTATAGAAAGACACTTCACTGTTCCAACAAAACCCTAATCTGGTTACCTTTACCTTAAATTTGTTTCCAGATCTAATTGATCTACTATTACAACAATTACTTGCACATACTGAACTCACACTTAAATTTCCTTACAATTATTTTAAGTATATCTGCAATTATTCATTTTCTCTGCCCTCCTTCATTTCATATCCTCTAATATACCAATAAACAAACCACCATTGGTTTCTGTGCATGCTGATACAATTATATGCCCAGAATTTACAAACTTTGGAGCAAAATCTTGGTGCCAATGCCTGGAAAGTGTCTCATCTTTTTGCCTAAACTTTTTCACTGAAAGGGTGACTGAGGATTGATTCAGGTACCCAGGGAGGCTGTGGAGTCTCCATCTGTGGAGATATTCAAAAGCTGTTTGGACGTGGTCCTGGGCAGCCTGTTTGAGGTTACGCTGCTTGAGCAGCAGGGAGTGGACAAGGCAATGTGCAGAGGTTCCTTCCAACATTCAGTCATTCTGAGATTCAGTCATTTTCTGATTTGGTGACTATCAGACATTCCCATATATCTTGTCCTTTTACACGATTGTATATGCAGACACCTGAATCCCTCAGACATCAAGGGATTTTTCTTAACATGAAGAAGAAAATGGAGGAAGTGGAGGGTTAAAAAAGAACAAGATGATGGAGAATTTTTTTTGTAAAGCTATATAATCAACCTACAACTTTGAATTAAAAAATGCTATGGTTGATGGTCAAATTACTTATGGTAAACAAGAATATTCCACAGTTGATATTACTAAGAATACAAATAGCTGATGTAGAAAGCATAGTTGAATTTTCACAAAAGAAGTGACTAACACACAAGAAAAATCTCTGTAGGTATAAACAAACAACAAAACAACTAGAACATAAAGAAAAAGAAACAACAGTCACATCTGATTTTAAATTAAAGATCAGATTAAAGAACAATCTTCAAATGTAAATGATGAAACTGAACAATAACATGTCCTGTGTTCCTGGTTGTTGGACGTCTACACATTTCCAAGCAAATGGAAAAATTCTCCTATGTCTAGCTAAACACTGCCTCAGAAGGCAATGTAGAAAGGACACGGTTGTGGAAAACTAGATGAAAAGTAGCACTACTATAAAGAGATGACAAAATTTAGTAATTGAATGTTCATGATAGTCAATTATTTGGTGACAAGAAGTTCTGTCTGGATGACACAAGGATTACTATAACTTCATAGAATTAAACTGTAAAAAAGAACATTATCAGAATGTTGGGTTGGGAACAAATTAGGCAGGAAGTGATTGAGAAAAAAACAGCTAGTTAACCTAATCCAAGCCATAAGGGAAAAAAAATGCCAAAACAAAAAATAACATGTACAAAGAGTCATATAGATATTTAAAACGTTCATCCCTCAAAAGTACTTACTGTTTGTGAAACTCAGGTCGAAGAATTTTGCTGTATACAACATAATCCTAAGAGCCATGTTTTAAAAACAACTGTCACATGATGCAAGAAGGAGACTGACAGTAAAGTCTTTTTTTTAAAAAACCGAATCCTACAAGCTAAGCTCAAAACCAAAAAATTAACAGCTTTACATCTGACAGACAGAATGACTTGAGATATATGGTCAACTGTGTGTGCGCCTATCCACTGAAAATGAATAACACAGCACCTGGAAGGCAAGGCCAAGGCAATGGGAGTAGCCTCCATATAGGACTCTACACAAAGGACCATATGTATAACAACATCACAAATCAAGATGCAAAAAAATGCTAAAAGTACTTCTCACTATTTAGCTGCATACTGAGAGGACTAAGTCCAAACAATCCTATTGTCCTAACTCATTGGTTAGTCACGAGTATTACCAGTGGCCAAGTGTCATACCTCCATTAACAGGAAAGCACTAAGTTAAGACATGAGAAGCCCACCTGTCCTTTGTCAAACATGATCTTTATTATTTGAACTAAATTACAAAAATAATTACCATAATTTATTACTAAAAATATTATGCACACATTGCCACTCATCTCCCACTAGCCAGGTATAGGATGTATAAGTTAACAAAAAAAGTCAATAGCACACAATTCAAGATATGTCTGTCTTTATAAAACTCTTAAGCATGCAAGATCAGGCAGACTGCCCCATCACTAAACAGGTTAACAGAAGAATGAGTATAAACAGCAAGGCACTTAAGAACAGATTTGCCATATTGAAATTAAACTCATATTTATAGGTTCTGTGCAACTACAATACATCTTACTGATGACTTATTAGTCACCATTTAAAATACTGATAGAAGGTAAAAGGACAGTTATCCTGAAAATAATTACAGAAGGACAATATGGAATGACAGAGAGCAGAAAAAAATGGAATGGAATCTCAGGCAGTGCTACCAAAAAACCCTAACCAGCCTAACTTTGCAGTTTAAAAGGTTGATGCTTAAATCAAGAATATAACACAAAACATATGAATATAATTTTACTTCATTTGGTTAATTGTCTATTATCTTTATAAGTATCTGACTTAGAAGTCAGTGGATTTACCCTGCATTCAAATTTGTGAAACTTTGTGAAAAACATGGCCTCTGGTCCAATGCAGTGGGCCAAATCCATGTTTAAAATCCTTCTGAAGTAATTTCCACAAGAGATGACATCAGTACTTTTCTCTGGAAGTAATACATTATTTTTTCAACCTTTTACACTTCTACTTATTACTGGTATCTTCTATATTTAAACTTTCAAGTCAACTGACTGTATTTCAACACACAGACAAGGAAGAGCACTTTCCACATTTTTCCTGCATTATGTGATTCTCTTTACTTTATAAAGGCAGGCACTTAATTAATTCAGGAAGCAAATTAAAATAGTTTGACTCCTAAATGTTCAGTAATGAGGTTTTTGTACCCTGGAAATTACATGTGTGATTGGTCTACTCAAATGTATGGACATTTCCTTATGGGAAGAATTTTTGAACTGTTTCATTCATGAATCTCGGTCCTACATTGGTTAAATAGCCTTAATCACAGAACTCCTTTGGAGAGGTGCTCTATCTCTTTTTTTCTATGAGGCAATAAAAAGCAGGCAAAAACACAAACATGTAAATACAATCTACTAATATCTGTTTTAATTGTGATTAAGTGACCTGCCATTCCATTTTAGTTTAAGAGAAAACAGACCAATTAAAAATTTAGTTTGCAGAAACCTTTTTACATTTAATTCACAAATATTGTAACACTGGTAAATTATATTTATTCTTCAAACTGTTCTTGACCCATACACCAATTCAAAATTGCAAGTTTACTAAACCAATAACAGTAAAACCACAACAAATAAATTGAGAAAGACTACAACAACAAAATCAGAACAAATTAATCATTGATGTCATTACAGTAAAGCATATGTCCATTCAGATTGAACACAATCAATCATGTCTTACACACAAAGCCCAGAAAAGTATATACCAAACGCCAGGAGCACCCACACTTCAGTCACTTGGAGTCTCATTATCATCATTACAATATAATTTTCAAGTAATTACATGTGTGAAACAGATTAAACCTGACAAAATCAACTGAATCAAGGTTTCTAAACTGAATGTTTCCACTAATGAAGTATGTTCAGAAGCACACTTTAAATCACCTTTTGAAAATTTTTATTTTCACCATGTAATCTCCTTGGTAATAGACTATCCCAGAATATAATAGAAATGTCAAAGGTCTTACTTCAAGTCATTAGTAATGTCACAGAAAAATAAAACCTGGAATGTCTTCACTGAAACAAGAAACAGGAACATAGTTTCATACAGCATTTTTTAAGTAGTTTACTAATATTCCTAAGCCAAGTAACCTACTTCTATGCGAGATATTTAACAGAAATATTGAATAGACAGGTTTTACATAATTTTAATTTCTGTAGTGCGAGTCCTGAATTGGACTAAACGCTACTATTTGATGTGGCATTACATTTATGATTTATGATTTTCCTTATTTATTTCATGCATATCAACAAAGTCCTGAACTCTCCTCCATCTATGAATCAAAACAAACACCCACAGAAAAAAAAAGAACCTTTTCAAAAATAGTACGTGTCTGTCGTACATAAGCATTGGTAAGTTTTTAATAGAGAACTCATATAAAAAGCAAAATTTCCATATCATGTAGTTAATACTTAAAGCTTCTGCTACAGATTTTCCATCTCTCCTGGCATATAACACATAACTTTGGATCAGTAGGGTTATTAGGATAATTTAGGAACTTTTCTAATGCCTGCTGTGAAGTAATGGAATGTATTTTCCTAATTTGCTTTAAAAGAACGTAAGCATTAAAAATATTTCTTGTAAAAAATGTTACAGGACCAAAGGTTTCCAGGGAATTTTCTGAAATAACTGCCTTCCCACCTTTCAAAAACATCTCATCTTTGCCTTGTTGTTTTCTGGTTGCTCATAAGCTAAAATCCCAGGGCAACATAGTTTATTGTTTTAATATCTGTCTGACGCAAAGCAGAAGTATTCTCTGGTGAGTGCTTATCTGTCATGTGTACTTCTGTGAAAGGAATATCAAGACAAATAAGATGTTCTAGGGCATATCATGGGAATTATGTTTAAAAATAGTTGAAATGATAAATACAAAAAATATCCACAGTGATATTTTGAGGATGGGAACTTAAAGAGCATTGGGTTTTAAACATTTTAATTATAAAGGGTTTATATCATTTCAGTATGAATAGAAAATGAACACTAAAGTCCATAAATGGGAGAAACAAAATGAGATGAAAAAAATATTAATAATTGAAACAGTTAAAACAGTAAAATTCTATTCTAGCGATACAATGGACTGTGAACTTACTTTGTAATAATTAAACACAACGTAATGGCATTTTCTGCATTGAAATGAATAACCAGTGATCTGGAAATTCATTTAGACCATTAGGTTAATTACAGAAACTGATGAAAGTTTTATCAGACAATTACAATTAAGGAACAAGAACAATGTGGGACAGATTTATAAGCGTTTGTACCACCTCAATAATTTTTGCTGAATTCCACCATCATTTCTTACAAAATTGTAATCAATATATCAATTAAAAAATGGGCCATCAACTTCATCTGCCCTTGAGTATGATAAAATAGAATAAATTAATATTTGATTTCTGCATTTTCATTTTTTTCTTCTTTTAATTCTATCACTTTATTGCAATATGAAAGATTTATTTATTTTTAATCAAAATGAAAATTTATGGAAAAAGAACATCTACATTTTGGAGCTGATAAGCATGCTTACTGAAGATGAAACAACTCCAACATTTAGAAAATGTAAGCCAGAACTGACATAAGCTTAAAATGTACTTATTGAAGTCAAAGCAAAATTTTCTTTTATGGCCATGCAAAACATTTGGGAAATATAGGCACTTATCTGCGCATCATTCTGAGAGAAGGCATGCAGCAATTTACTATTCTACGTCGTTAGCTATTTAGTCATCAACTGTCTCTTTAATACATGCTCAGAAAAATCTACTAGTAGTTACATACCTGATAACTCAAGTGTCTTTACTTTTTACTTGGAGCTAAAATAAACCCTAAAACTTACAAAGATCAAAGTTCTGATTTTGAGAGTGAAAAATATTAGCTGCCTTTGAACTTTTATTAGAATTTGTAATCTCTCTCTCATTGCCTTCCATGGGACTTGGGGATGCACATTTTTGAAAACAGTGTTGTACAGCTTTAGGCTGGCTTCTTTGCTACAGCAGCCAGTACTCAGGAAGCCCAAGCACAACCAAGTTCTTGACTGGCAGGTGCATCTTCTTTTCCATCCCCTTCCACAGAAGGGCAGGGGAGGTTATAAAGAAAACAGAGGTAGGCTCTTCACAGAGGCACACACTGGGAAGACACGAGACAACAAACATAACTGGAAAGAAGAGAGGTTTCCACTGTTAGGACATTCAAGCATTGAAAGAGATGACCCAGAAAGCTTGTGCTGTCTCCATCCTTAAAGGTGCCCGATGCAACCTAGTCCTTCCAACCTGAATTATTCTAGGTTTCTATGACTTAATGGCTTCCTTCTTTCCCATGGTTTGGCTCTCATTAACTCCTATTTCATTCACATTTTCAGGCACTTCTACATTATAGAAAAATGGGGAAAATAGGTAATAAACTGTTTTTAAAAGTCCTTGCATAAATTCAGATTAGTTGTTTTGCCTTTTCTAACCGTACATACCCAGGTATATTACAGGCCTCTGTAGAACAGTGATAAAGGTATTCAGTGACAGAACTTTCTTCTTCTTTTGAGTCTTTCTTTTGTCGAGCAGGGTCTTAATATTTTTATGAATACTATTCTTGAGTGACTTCAATTTTTAAAAGTTCCAAAATTTTTCTCAGTATATTTCTTACTTAACAGTAGATACAAATTTCTTCAGGATTTTGAAATTTATTGTGGAAGCAACTAGTCCAAAGAAGTGGGTGACTGTAAAAGAGACTTCTGTGCAGACAAACTGATTCAAAAGTTTCAGTGAGGTACCACGGGCCTCCAGGAAGCTTCCAGGTAATGCTTGCTTAATCTCTGAGACTTGGTGAACTTTTATCTTTACTTTCTGAATATATCTCCTTCCAATACTTGTCTGCATTCTGCATTAGGATGGTGATGAAGTATTTAACTGAAGTCCGTTTTATTAGTTCTGTCCTTGAGATGCCAATGCTATGGGAATCCACAGCAGCCAAGATGAGATCACGAGCTTCCTTACTCTGGTTTTCTCAGTAAGGCAAAAGATTTGTCCCACCAAGGGATGTGAACAAATTGCATGCTGAAACTATGCTTTCTACATAACAAATTATCTATTCCCAGAATAGATGTGCAAATGAAAAACTGATCCAGCTCCCATCTTCACAAGGGAACAGATGAGGCATGAGAGACTATTGCTGCTGATTTGTTCCACTGCTTGCAGAAGGAACAGCTCATTTCTTTCTGTATTATGTGAAGGGCCAGAAGTGATGGAAGGAAGCAGAGCCATGTTTCTGTCTCCTGACATATTCAGAGGTGTAACTAATCACTGTCCTGGGAAACGTACAATATGATACATAAAATATATCCTGGGGAAATAAAATATCAGAAGGGAAAGAAATTAGCTTCAAGAAATGTACTTTTCTTTCTGACTAGCCAAAAACAATGGGGTAAAAGCATTCAGTCATCAGAGGCTTCTAGTGACCAATACAATTAAAAGTCAAAAAGTTAAGTGAGAAATAAAGCTAGCCAAGTTAAGAAAAATGTATTTTCCAACCATGTTTCAGTCCTTCATTCCTTACAGATACAACTTGGGAGCATACAACTTGACAATATGGTCAAGTTAAAGACAATATCATATCTAAAAATTGGGACTATCCTTTTCCTATCTAAAAATTCCTAAATGCCATTAGCATTTAATGAACTCCAGATCTCTCAGATGGCTTTAAAAAAATCTCAGCTGACTCCTTCCTTTCTGCTAAAGCAATTATAAATTTAAAAATTCTTAATTTTTACATGGTAATCTGTTCTGAAATATTACACAGTTACAATACTGGCAGTAACAGAGAATAACAAATTATTCAATGATGAAGGCTGCAATATCGTCTACATGGAATGATAATACCAAAAGTATTAGTTGACTTATCACTTATCATTTCCATATTACAAATGTGTATAAAAAAGGAGTATAGAAGATCTTTAAAATAATAAAGAAAATGAGACGAAACTCGAGCTTCATTTCTATTAATTTCTTAGCAGAATTTCCTATAGAAATTTAACTATTTTACATTCTTATTGAAGTTCTGTAATAAGGAGAAACAAAAAAAAACCCCAATAACAATCATCAGTAATTACAGTAATTTTCTATTATTAGGAGTTGTGAACCTGGAGGGGAAACTACATTTTGGTAATATGAAATACTATACATAATAAAAGAAAAATCATGACTTGCAGACACACAGATTCAACAAAAAGTGTAATAATTTCAACTGCAAGGGCTACTAGCAATCTCTGTTACAAGTGTATTACACGTTGCCCAGTGGGAGGCACATAGGCAAAGTCTGTTTACTTATGTATTTGGAATAATTGAAAACAAACAGGTGTTCATTAGGATATCATTATTCAAGGAGCACCACCGCAAAACAAGATTTTTCAAAGGCATTGACTCATGAGACATAATGGAAACAGTGAAGTATAGAGCTTAGCTAGCTAGACAACGACTAGCTAGGGATTTCATAATAGTGGAAATACTGTACAATGTAAACAGCAACCTCAGAAATAAATTTCCTAGGGTAAAACTTGGTGAGATAATAAGAGCAACAGGGTAAACTTAAGAAGTGATTTATTTAGAGTAATTTCCAGAAAAATAAAAAACAAACACTGTCCTCCTCTTCTAAAAGAGGCTTCCTAACAGTGAGATGAATTAAATGTTTGGAGAATTTTCTAGGAAAAGAGTCTTCAGTCAAAGATTGTCAATTCAGACAAAAGACTGGTATTTTAATCAAAAAGGAATAGTGCACTGAATGTGTACTACAGGGGACACAGGTTTATACAGTAAGTATTTAATCTCTGTGTCACCACAAGGATTAAAAAAAACCCAACTGCTTGGGAAAGGTGACAGTACAAAACGTTCTTGGAGCGCCTGGAAGCAAATGCAGATTTAATTGATAATTCCAGTTCCAATTTAAAACATTTCATGTATTTCGTTAGTTTACTATGTATTTGGAGACTCCTGATTTGAAAATAGAACCCATATTTATACTGTAAAAGCAGCAGCTCTAGGGATGATATTCATAGCATTTGACATAAGAGAGCTATATCACTGTAGAGATGATGACTACGGAACTCTCTTGTCCTCAATTCCTAGTTTTAATTAATAAAGGAAAGTAAGTGTGTTAGTAGTCTAGAGAAGCTTTAAAAAATAGAATTGCATTTTAGGTTGAATACAATCTTCAGAGAGAGCATATCCAATAATGTAGTTAAATCAGTCAATATAAATTATTTTCTTTACAGAGGACTGCCAAGAACACATAGCAAATGCTGCTGTTCACCCTGATTCAACAAGCAGCAATTCTTACTGTTTCGTTCAGTTAGAGGCTTCTTATCTGACCAGATTTCAGAATGAGTATCAGTGGTACCACCAATACAATCTCATACACTCTAAGAAGAATCAGTTCCACTTCTGCTTCAGAATTTTAGAGATCACATTTGTACTCCACAGTTTTGTACAGAAAAATGGCTGATGCTTTTGATGATCTATTGTTTCAGCCTGTCTTTGCTTTTTTTTTTTCTTTAGGGCAGCTTTTTATAGTTCAAAATACCCTCTTGTACACAGTCTTTTTCCTTTTGTAAGAAAAACTTCATATCTATTTGCTTCCTGACAATCACATGGTGGCATGATATGACTTTTTGTTTATTAAAACACAGTTGTGATCAGAAAAGAAAAAGAAACACAACTTCATCTTCTACACAAAATGCAGAGTGCACAACAGTACTGGATTAAAAAAAAACATAATCAGTGTTACTGTAGACCTTCTAACCATTTCTGTAGAACTTTGCAATATAGGTGGTTTGTTTTTTTTTAATTAAAAAAAATATATATACACACACAAACACTTTGAGGATAAAGATGCAACTAAAACCACTGAATTATCTGTAGATATTATTTACATATGTTTATAAACACCACATTTACCTTAAAAAGAGCTATTGGGAAAGTTCACAGTTTTGGGGGGCTTAATTCACATTAACGTGCTTTTGTCACAAAACAAAACAACAAAAGAGCCGTAGCACTAGCTTACTTGTGGAGGTGTATACTAGTGAACTGGGGGCACTGTACACGGGAGATCCCTCCTGGTTTGCCTGGCACAGCAGCACCCTGCCTACAAGAAAGAGAGAGAGAGTGGTATCTGGTTTTGGAACACTCAAACTAAACCTCAGTTTTTATCTCAGAACAGAAATAAAGTCATAACCAGAGCAGTGCAGCGAAGCAGGGGCACTTTTTGTCCTTTGACTTCAAAGCACAAAGTCCCCCAATAAACATGTACAATTTTACATTTGAAAAAGCAAAACACAGACATCCCCCAAAACACCCTTTTTATCAGGCGGGGATGCTGGCATACGCTTCCAGCACCCGCAGCGCGCCCCGGTCCCTCACCCAGCTGCCCTCTCTCCCTCTCAAGCAGAAGCTGCCTCGTTAGCTCTGCTGCCCACCGAAGCCACCAGCCCTCCCCACCTGGCTGCTGACGCCTCAACTCCCTAACTCTGGCTAAAATGAGAGGCTGCTCAAGCAAACACAGCAGACAAATCATACCGCAAAGCTCCCACACACAGATGCTAGGTCAAGTATGATCTTAGTTATAGTGCTTAAATGAACACTGGTGCTAGTGAAATTGAAATATTACCAATATGTGTGTTTTTTTCTCAAATGAGAAGTATATAAACATAAACTACTTTGCAGTATGTAAGCTGGATTCAGGATTAAGAACAAAATTAAATTAAAAAAATAAAACTTTTTTTTAAAGAAAAAGTAAAAGTAATAACCAAATCAATTTAAAACAACACTTTTGCAATGCATGTTCATTTTGAACAAATGACCAAAGTTTAGGCTTATTTTCTGTTTTTTGTGAGGTTGTGGGTAGGGGAGTTGTGGGTTTTTTTGTTTGGTTGGGGTTTTTTGATGGTTTTTTTTGGGTTTTTGGTGTGGTGTTTTTTTTTTTATTAAATGAACTTAGACCAAATCCCTTACTATTTCAACATCTTTCTCAGTAATTCCATTGTAGCATTCTTAGCTGAATACAGATTGAACACTGATTAGAGATAGAAACAACTATACTGTCACATTAGGAAAAAAACTTCTGCCTTTCTGGCATACAGCCCACCAGGAAAAGCAGAATGTGACACGTCTGTTTTAGCAGATATATGTATGTGTACCTGTATATACACACACACACAAACACATTATGTACATAGATACACTGAGATACTTCAAGCTGTCAGGATCTGTGAATCACACAATTTCAAAAATACTAAATTGACATGAAGATTTGTGAGAGTTCAGTAGTTGTGCATTGACTTATAAGCACTGTAACTCAGAGTTGAGTCAAATTCGTTTGGAAGGATAAGATTAATTACAAATGGCTGGCATGTTTTCCATATGGCATTACAAGAGCAATTCTCAACTTAAATTCAGTTACGACACCAGAGCTCTTTCAAACGATGTTTTAAAAATATTTCTTTTATTAACCAGTTCTTAGATTATCGCTTGTAGCTGTCAAAGTAGAAATACAGGAAATAGTGAAGAAAAATAATTTTAGTAATTTATGCAATTTAGCTATGACTCTGAGCAGTGGAATTCTCATGAAATACTATGCTTCTAACCTTCCCAGATCATAGCACACCCTTAACTAACAGTATTTGGAGATGCTTGTTTTTTTCCAGCCATCCACTATTAATCTGAAAGAAAAAACAAACTCAAAATTTTTTTCCCTTACTTTAAGACAGCATATAGTTGACTATACCGTTATCTCTCTTTCAGCCTTCCAAAACCAACCACAACTGGAAGCTGTTACATAAGCATCTACCAACTTAGGGCCTAATGGCAAGCATCAACACACTTGACACTGGGAATGTGCACAGTGGGACATGGATGTATTTGACACCATAGATTATTCAAAACTTGTGCTACTACAGAAGCCTGAAAATAAAAGTGAGCTGAAGACAGAGGCATTCATTCAGCCAAGTGAAATGTGGAAAGGAATTATTAAATTCAGTAATTTTCATTAGGTTTTAAGAACAAAGTAACTATAATGACTTCAAGTATATTTAGTAAATACATAAAGGTTTTTAGAAATTAAGGACTGTGGTTCATTTATATTATTCAACATTAATTTAGCAAAGTAGAATTTTACTTTGCTTGTTCCATGGTCCATAGATATTATCCTATTCTTTGCAGCTAACATTGCTACATTTTTTTCTGATTTCATCTCATACAAATCTAATTTTCCTTACTCAAGACTTTTAATTTCTAATGAAAGTACTTCAAAACAGATGCTTTTTTCACCCATGCTACTAGAGTGTATTTAATTTGTTGCATAGAGCTTTCTAATTATATTTTGACAATCTGCCTTCGAAATTGTACATAAAATTAATACTAATATCTAAATCACTATTATTATATTTTGTTAGAATAATATGGAACTTTTAAATCTGTGTTTGTGAGAAAATATTATTTCTGCCGCATCTAATTTTGGTATTAAAATATTTGAATTGTAATTAATATGACCAGGGAAAAATTGAATTATTGAAAATAAGATCTTCTGGATAAACTTCAGATCATTGAAACAATCTATGAATTCCCAAATGGAAAAAACCCTATTATCTTTCCTATGGAATGACAGGGTGGGTTTGTTGTGGGTTTTTTTTTCTAAGAAAGAAGATTTTAATATAAAGATGTTAATATTTCTTTCCAAACTGTAATTTAATAACATCATAGAGTTGATGAACTTCAAATAATTAGTCATGCATGACTTCATCTTTAATTCTGCAGCGCCTTCTGTACTAGCATATTTAAGGCTGCTATTTTCTCATTAAGAACACTATCCATGCTTTTTTGCTTTTCTCTGGCATAAGCACCTACTTGTTTGGTCAGAGCAGACACGACACCAGTGATACAAGATTTGGGAGATCATCAGTAGAAAGCCCCTTCTGACTCACTCCATTGAAGTGAGAAAGCATCAGAAAAATATTAGCATCTGTATCTGAAGAGCGTATTCCCTACAGGCACCCAGGAGAGCGTTACACAGACCAGGGGCAGACAGGAAACTGAGGCAGCCACACTGCCTGGTGTAACGTTGGGAGAGCAGCCTGCGGTGGCTGAGCAGACCATGGGTCATGGTGCACACAACAGCTTGCTGTGCTGTGGTAGGTCATGGAGATGGCAGCTGAGCCCTGCTGTAGGATAGCAGAGATACCCCCAGACTGATTCACTGTTTATCTTTGGCACACAGGCTGGCAGCACAGACAAAAACATACTTTTCAAGAACAAAAAGTATTCCCACTCATACTTCTCTTCCTCCAATATTTTCTCTGTTTGATTAGATCCTTTGTTGAAGCACTATAGTTATTTTGAGGAAATAATTACTCTAAAACTATTCAAGGCTGTGAAGAAAATTATGTGAAGTCATTAAGATATTTAGAATATTAAAAAATCAGTTCTAAATTATTCCAAGTTATCTGACTAAAAGTATTTTCCTAGTTTCGAAAGTAAGGTTTTGTGTATAGTTATTTACATGTTTTATATAAACTAATCTACAAAGCCTAAGTGGAAATACCAACGTGCTAGTGATGATGCACAGACTACTCACTGGCTCGTACAAAACATATGACGAAGTTCACTGCATTTCTCAAATACTCAGGTAGCTAAGAAATACCCAGGATCGATGACAGGATTTTCCAGTAAATTATAAAGGATTTTAAATAACTTCTATTAAAAATAGCTTTTAAATAGAACCACTGTGTAGCCAGCACTACAGACAGCTTAAAAAAAAATCTGGAATATGTTTAAAAGAACTTGCATGTGTAGTTGGAATCTCTTACGGCATACTTTGCAGAAGTATAAATTGAAACAACACTTCCAGCAGAAAAACATTGATAATATTAGCAAAAATTACTTTGCTGATATAAATTTGACAGCTTTACAAGGCCTTGATCATGGGACTAAGCACTCTCCTGTCACAGGAAGTAGATGAAACTTTCAGAAACCTTCACTGCCATGGCTGTATAAAATTTATATATCATTACTGAGAACCTGAGCTTGCAATGCATCACCTCCCAAGTATAGACGGCTTTAATACATTTGCTCACAAACAAAAAGTTTCCAATTTAGTCTGCTGGTATTTATTCCCCAAGAATTCAGGAGTATTCACAGAAAGGAAGAGGACAGAAGTTGCAGTTGCTCAGTAACTTGCTCAGGTTTTGCCCTGGAACGAAATGAAGTGAGACATAGGGGACAAACCAAATTCCTACTTTCACTGTGGGAATCCTAAAGAACCACAGCTTCATATAAAGCTCTTGGGACAACTCAAAGATGACAGCAGTACCAAGTTCTCTACAGCATACAGCTACCTCCAACATTACAAGAGGGTAATCACATAAGTGTTTTCAATGGCAGAAATTAGTCTAGTCAATATCCAGGGTTGGTCTACATTGGGTATTAGTGCACAGGTAGGTAAAATGAGCATTTAGAATATAGGAACTAAGCAACTTACTGCATACAAGGAGATTTAGTGAAGATTACATCACTCTAATCCTCTGTGCACTTAGCTTTTCAGGTAAAGAAGCTCTTCTTTATACCTGTTTATTCTAATGTGTTATGAATAAGAGCTTCTTACTGCTTTTCAGTGTTAATTCATACATTCTATAATACTATTTACAAAAAAAACCCAAACCCAAACACACAGGAGTTTCTTCATTGGTAGGAGAAAGTGAATACAATCTAAAAATATTTTCCCATTTTGTCTATATTATTATAAAACATTATTTTATTACTCTAATCTAAAAGCTGCATTATTTATTAAATTCCATGATAGTTATTTCACTTTCTCTTTCTCCCAATGCAGCTGGATGTTACATAGCCCAATCTTATCCTTGTGTTACTTCTCAGTCATTCTGATGACTGTTATTCTTTGTACCTTTTGCAGCAACTATTATTCCTATAAACCTAATTCCTCTTACAATGCATGAAGAAAACTACATCTCTCAAGCTGCATCTCCCATGAACATATCAGGAGGTTTGCTAGTGTATCAAAGATCGTCATAAACAATCCATGTTAATTCTTAATTTGCTGTTTTAAAAGCATAATTTAATACTGGTCTTTTCAGACAGTAATAGCATTATGTTTGTTCTGGTCTGAAATATTGTTCTACAATGGGTTATTTCAAAATGTGTCACAGAAATGGATCAGAAACACCTAATTAAAAGGCCATGGTTGTACAAAAATAGTGTATGTTAGCTTCTATTGTCCCATCTGACTAAGGAATTTAAGGAGAGTCTCTATTTTGAATACATAATAGCTGTTAGGTGCTCTCTTAGCCCTTCAGTATCAATAGTCAAACTACACAGCCCTAGTATACATTTAAGTATGTTGTTAATTCCCAATAAAGTGCTTTAGGATCTTTCTATAAACTGAATAATGCTCCTTCAGATTTTAACACAACTATTCATGAATGACTGTGTTGATACATTGAATTGTTTCATCCATTATCCATTATTAACAAGTAATAAAGTAGCATCACTCAAAAATACATACCTCCTTTCTTCCAATATGTTAAAAATACAAACAAAACCTATATTTAATTACCTCAAAGTTATATATAGATTTCATTTAAACAAGAGAATTGCATGGTAGGGAGGAGAATCTAAAGTAGCTGATGTCCAAAGGTAAATTCCATAAGTCTAAATCTGTATTACCTTCTGACAGCAAACCTGAAATACATTCAATTATTTAATAACCTGTGTATACTTGCTACTGGTAATGACAATCTGTGCTCTATACATACACTTATTTAATAAGTCCCTGACCAACATATAACCTCACATAGGTTATTAAAAATTAGGTGGGAGAAGGGGAAGACTCAGGTGGTAGAGGTATATGTCTCTAAGACATTTTATGGGAAATGTTTATTCAAAATTTCTATTTAAGATTTTCCTTCCATCATTTTTCTAAGCACAGTGCATGTTTCTTTACTATCATCTCAGTCTTACAGTGTCACTAAACACTGCAATGACTCAGAGACAAGCAATGCATATTACAACAAACAATCTGTAAGCCATCCTTCCAGTTATTCTTTGCTGGTCATATCAATCAAGCTTTTGGGAAACAGACCTCTCTCCTCTGTTATATATGTTCAGTATCTAGTACGCTAAGCCACATACTGAGATTGGTAGGTGTCTCTATATTGTGTAAGTACAAACCAGATGAGCAACAATGTTTAAAGGTCTGGTAAGAATTTTGTGTGAGATTCTCCTCATTCCCCTTCTCTCCACCTCTTCCTTCTGTAATATATATTAGGTTCACAAGGTTACAAGGATTTCTACTTCTACAGGACCTGACATAGCATACACAACTGATCAAACTACTTATTAGTATGTACTGTGCTGTGTTAACACTAAGAAAGACCTTGTGGATAGCAAAGGAACTGGAAAGTGGCAATTTCTTTCAAACTCCACTCCCATGCCAGCATCCTTTTCCTGCTTCACAACATGATGAGTTGCTTTAAAGCTTCACCCACTTCATCAGTGAAAATTTGAAAGGTATATCCACTACTGAGCCACTAAAATGCTCAAAGATTGATTTAGAATGAATAGTTTGGCAATGCAGCATGGCATAATCACTGTTTTTTAGTGGCAAATTTAGGATGTGCCATGGTACTATTGGTATGCGACAAAGTAATGCCAGCTTAAAAACATACACTGTGTGACAGACTTGTTCCTGTTTTCATTAGCAAGCCAGCCTTACAATCGATGGGCTGTATTTTGCAGGAACAATTCATGTAATGTTTCCATTCACAATGTAAAACAGTTTGCAATAAACTGTCTTTTCCAAATATATTTTAAAAATTATTAATCAGCCACAGGGATTCCTTGTCTTACAACCAAAATGAAACTACTATGTTATACAACCTCAGCTGCTGCTTGTACCAAAATATATAACAAGCCAAAAGAGTTTACCTGTGCTTTTCAGTGAATTTTTATCATTGGCATCTGAGTGCAAATTGCAATTCATATACAGTCACCAAAAAATCAAAAACCGGAAGTGTACTATGTAATCGTGTAAAAAAAATGGAGTGGTACTGTCAGTATTGCCCATAAGTGTAGCTTTACTACAAAATATGTGTTTACTATATGACATATAGTAAACACATATTTTGTATGTGTATATTTTTTTATATATACACATACACAAATTCAGATGCACATAAATTGATATTCAGTGGTATTCACTGCCATTATCTTACACTGGGAGATGTGTCCCACCGAAGGGACCTTTGAAAATCAAAGCTTTATTCCTATTCTTTCTAGGTCCTCCGAGCAGACTAAAAGGTAGGTAAATTACAGTTACTCTTCATTCATTGTAGCTTGATCTTGGTTCATTTGTAACTTTAAGCAACAAACATGAGAGAATTTCTGAAGTATAAATATATACTCTGAGCTGGTATTATACTATTCTTGAAGTAGGACACCTGAGAATACAAAAAATACACTTATATTCTGCTGATGAATAAAATGGGTCACATTCATACATCTGCCTGATAAATAAAAACTGTGATATGAATAGAATCACAAAATAAATGAAACGAGAGCCTTTCTGCTCAAACACGACCACTACAGTTTCACCATGGCCCTGGAGGGATTACAAGTAGATATGTTTATACTTTATCCTCTCATATTGTGTCAAGACACTATTTTCTGTGTAAATTACCTATTTCTGTAAATTGATAAGACAGAGATGCAAATCTAATGCAATTAGATGCAGAGATGCAAATTACTAATCCCTCAGTTCAATTTGCTTACCCCAATGGATGCTGGTTTTAACTTACAAATAAAATTCTATTCTGAATGACAAGTTGAGAATATAAAAAAGCAAAAATTGAATCATCATGTATAGTCCTAGCTTTAGTTAGTCTATTTCTTCCCTAGCCCACTGAGACTTCAGAATTTCAGGAGCATGAAAAAAATATTACAAAAATGGGAATGCAACATTTCCAAACTTTCCAAAACACTCACAAATAAAACCTGACAGTGCCAAATTGACAGAGATTGTGTACCCTTGTCAAGCAGAGCTTTGTATCAGCTATCTTCACAGAAGAAAATGAATGAAAACTCAGTATTTTGAAATTTACTGTCAATAAGTATTACGAAATGCAATTAGAGTGCAAACGTATTGGGGATTCTCTCATCCAATGCCTGAAATGGGAAAAAAAAAGACAGAAGATGAAACAGAAAATATTAGCTATATGTTTGGAATACAATTCAACATACTCTTAAGCTGCTTTAGCATTAATTTACAGATGTAATCAGGGTTTAACATACAGCAGATTTGTTTTCCATTCCACTTAACTGTATTAACTTTACATTTCATATATTGCTTTATTACTTTACATTTCAGAATAGTTTGTCTGCCTGACTGTAAATCCTGACTCATGGATCTTCCTAACTTTGTTATTCTTCTAATCAGAGGAATTTATTCCTCTGCATAACTGCTATTAACTTATCTAGCATTACAAATATCTCACCCAGTCTTGAACAAACAAGTGTTTTAGTGATGACCTTGTAGTTTGTCTTAAACTTTCCTCTGAGAGATTCTTAAGCCATTGCTTTTTATGTATATCCATAGCTGGTATTTGAATTATAGTCTCAGTTTTATTCTACCAGACAACCACCATGCACATGGTAGCCTAGATCTCAAGTCCAGATAGTGCGCACCCAGGCTCACCTATATGGTCAAGGATTTGCTGAGAGAGTAGCAATAAAATAGCTGGTTTTATATCCAGCCTCTAAACTGCCATCATACAGAGTCTGGAGAGTTTACTCTTGACCAGGTTTAGTCTTGTCCCTTGACACAGACAACCCCACCACACACAGTTCAAAGCTGTCCAAAAGCCAACCTATGTGACACATGACAGTCAGTGCGCACAGGGAGCCTCCAGTATAGCTCCCAGTCCAGATTCCTGCAAACAGAATCCATCTCACCTGTACTAAGCCTGCTCTTCAAACCCCAAGCCAGCATGTGGGGATAAGAGTAAGATTTACTTCAAAACCACGCTAATGCTGCAAACTAATGTATTAAAAAGAGGAGGCCAGGGAGACAGTTTTGGAAAAGAAAAAACAACCCATATAAAGTTTATAATTGAACTGGTTTAGGCTGCCACCATACTTATTTATTTTTGGTCTGTCGCTAATCAGGAAGCCATAGAACTCATTTTCACTAACCACAAGAATGACTTTTAAATAAGAGAAGTCCAAGCATGGTTTTTCCTCAAAAGAGTCTCTTACTGAGTTAAGCACAGCACTTAAACTTGCTATCTAATATTTTAAAAATTTATCACTTATGTCCACAATAAAAAATATTTGAACAAACATACAAGAAGTTAGAAGCAATGTAATAACAAAGGAAAACGTAATAACAAAGAAAGGAAAATATAGTTCCAGCTTGGGAGGTTTAAGTTGTACATTAGGAAAAAGTTTCAGTAAGAGGGCAGTGCAGCACTGGAAAAAGTTACCCAAAGAAGATTATAAATCTCTTTGTAGATGTATACAAATTCATGGCTCACCTGATCTATCACTGGTGTTAGTTCTGCTTCAAAAAGAAACTTGAACTGTTTGACCTCCAGAAGTCAGTCCCAACCCACATTTCTATGATTTTGTTAAGAAGTGTCTGTCCCAGCATCCAAAAAATCTTATTTAATGGGTACGAAATGTCCAGGTTAGAGTATGACCTCCACTGCATTCCACAATGATTATGCTAGATCTGTGAGGGCTGCTCAAATATATTGTACCAGCTCACTGGGGAAAAACGAAGGACTACAGAAGAATGCTCCTTCAAACAAAACCAGCCTTAAACTAAACAAAGGTATGTATCTGAAATAAGGGGGACTACTCGACTAGTTGGCTACTCAGCTAAACAGATCATTTGACTACAAAACTAAATGTCAACATGTAATCTGAATACTTTAACTTGGTGGCCATTGTCTGTAATGCAAGAATGTGACCTTCACAGTGCCCCTATAGTCTCAACCATTGTGCTGAAATTTGGGTGGTATTTTGACATGCTGGATATAATTTAAAAAAAAAAAATTTAAAAACATCAGAAGTATGTGCCTAAGGTAAAGTACAAGAAGACAGCAAGTATAATACTCGTCTCACAGGTATTATCCTGTTTTCCAACCATTTGCAGCTCAAGGACTTCCTAAGACCAGAGTAGTTTCCTGTGTACTTAATAATGGTCAGTGGATTTTTCTCCCATGAGCTATATATAACATACTTTTAACACACATGGTATTCTGTGCTAGAATAAGGCATTAAATCAAGTAACTTGCAATCGCATTCACATGTTTAATTATTATTACATATGGTCCTGTATTCATTCACTGACTCACAGAACGTGTGTTAAAGTAGAATTCCAAGCCTACCCCATACACATTGCTTTGTCTTTGAGCAGAGGCATCATAAGAGGAGCAAAGCTACCGAAAATCAAGATATTTTCAAAAACAATACCCAGCATAACTACCACTGAGGAAATCTATTGCCTAGGAGCTCAAACAGAAAAGCAGGTTTCTGAGTTAGGATCTCAGAACAAAGAAAGGCATCTTACTCCTCTGTCAGAAACATGCAAGGCATAAAGGAGGAGCAAAGGTTAGAGAACTTTTGTCATTCATTGGCACTACTTTTCCTTAAAATACCTATGCAAATAGACTTCTCCCTGTTCTTCTATGTATTACTTCATTTCAACACATTTTTTCTATCCCAGAACAGCTAATACAACAATTCTTCATCTTGCCTCCCTGCCTCAACTCTGTGCAATGCACCAATGACAGCCCTATCAACTTGCTGCCACTGTTTTGTCATCTCAGAATATTCTTTGTCTACATACAAAACCACTGATATGATTTCTAGAGAAATCTCCAGCATCAGAGATCTGACCCATCACTGGAGAACTGTATAAGGCTGCTGATACTGAACCTCAGTGGGGATTCAGCACTAACTTACACTTAATGATTCTAAATCCATTGTTGTGGGACTTAGTCTTTGTGGTTTTGCTGTGTAGTCACCTAACTAAGGCTAGTTCAAGTCAGACATCTCATCAGTATATAATTAACTTGGGCTGATTTGCAGAAAACTCAAGATGTCTCAGCAAGACTGCACCAACAAGCAAACAGATTCAAACACCACCCCCTCCTAAAACACCTCCTTTCCTCTGTTTAGAAAGAACTCCAACTTCAAAAAAGTAAGCAGTTCCTGGTTTTTCCAGATTTTATTGTGCACAAATTCATCATAATCCAGTATAAAATAATTCTTCTATACCAGACTGCAGTCAAAATTCTCAAACTTTTACAGTGAAGAAGCAGGAACTCGCTTCTTAACCGCTCTCTATCTTCTGATATAAGGCTCTATCTCCAGTTCAAGATTTACCATGAAATAATCAACTGTATGGATTTTCCTTTAGAGATCACATAGGAACAGTATCAGAGCCTAAGTGTATACTGTGTTATTAAATTTACATCTTTAAAAGGGTAATACTGACAGTATCTATGGTTTTCTTTTTAAAATGTACAGACTTCAATACAATGATAAATATAGGTCCATTAACCTTGCTCCAGATTTAAATGTATAACCAATTAACTAAATTAATCTTTCAAAAAATAACAGTCATTTGCATTATTCTCTGAATAATCCTTGTTTAGTTTCCATGATGGTATACATTTTAATGGAAATCTCATTTTAACGTAGCATAAGGCATAATTAATTCTGGGAGGTTTTTTTTAGTAAATAGCAACTACAGATGCTGAAGTCCATTTTTCTACAGGCTTTATTAATCTTTCATAAACCAGTATTTCCACTATAATGTCTTGTAACATCTCCACAGAAGTTTTCGAAATGCATTAGCTGTCATCAGTGGTGTTAATCTAAGACATCATCATTTGTATGATGGTACTTTAACATTATGACTTTTGAAACAACAGTTACAGCTTTGCTTTATGCTTTGAAAAGGGCCATCTATATGTAACAGATGGAATATTAAACAATAATTATCTTGTTTTCTGCAGTTAGAAAATTACTTAAACGGTTTTGCTAACAACGTTGAGAATAAGTTTATATAGGAAAATCTACTTAGTCAATGGCTAAGTTAAAATCTAAGTGTATGTAATCAAATTATAAAGTGAATTAATCTATATAGTGACAGCCAATTCTCATCAAAATTATCCTTTACAGATATTGTACAGTGAACTTTTACCCTAGGATTAGAATTGCTGTGCAAGCATATAATTCAGCTTCACAAACTACAGACACCTTCAGTGAGAAGTGCTTCTAGGGTATTTGCTGAGCTTATGCAAGAGTCATTTAAATTCAAAGAGAAACACTAGAAAGATGAAATGAATCCCAGGTGCTCTTATGCTCCAGAAATAGATGCGTTAAGACATGAACAAAGAGAATTAGTGTTAGCAAATATACAGGAATCCTCTCTTACCCTGGATTCCTCTTATTTAAGTGCATGTTTATAGTGCTATGGTATTTCTTAGCTTCTTAATTAGATATAACATTATACTCCCAACTTTTAAACAAACTTGTGAAAGGAAGTTTGTTACAAAATCTGCTTCTTGGAGGATATTGCTAGTTTCCTAATCCACAGCACACTAAAAAGCCCCAGGCATCTAAAACTCCTTTGTCTTCTGAGGGCATATAAAATAGTTAAAAGCACAAGCTCTTCCTTTTTCTTTTTAACGGATGGGGAAAAGTTTTCAAGCCACCTAGGAAAGATAACTACAAACTTCCCAAGAAACTGAGTGCCTACAATAGTCCTGACTGGAATAAGACTATTTATGAGGTGAATACAACTACTCAGCTACATAGAATGACTCTAGAAACAAGCTTCTCAAAAAGTTCTAACACTTCATAGCTATTCAGGAAAAATAATATGTAATTAGTCGCTTAAGCGAAAGGACAATGGGATCTCTATTACTTGTCAGTGAGCTGTGCTCCATGACTTGCTCTAATGCTTCTTCTTTGCTAGTCTTCAGTCCCTTCTCTTTCCACTGTCAACTGAAATTTTAATTTTTTTAAAATATTGTTTGTTGTTTATGACCAGATAGGAACATTTTCTCATGGGAGTCATTGAATTCAGCTGTTCTCTGAAAGAAGATTCACTGAAGCTTCCATACAGATTCTGTAACATGTCTTCCCCCATCTTGCTTACTGAAACTGTCAAAAAGATGCCTCTCCAACAGATGTGCGTTGTAAAATATATTTTCCACCACTTACAAGGGCAAAGACCTTTAAAATGGCCTCACTGTGTCTCAAGCTACCTGCTTTAAAGGACTGATATGTTGTAGTAATACAGGTGCAACAATATTCTACATTCCATTAAGGACAGTGCAAGAGATTGCACAAAAATTCATCATTCCAAAAACCAAAAGTGAAAAAAGAGAAAGACCTGCAATAACAGAATGGAGCAACATGGAACTTTCCTTTCAGACTGCCCGAGGCTAAAAGGAAGGCTAGGTATTACAGAAAAAATCAACACTACATAAAAATAAACAAGCAGCTAAAAATTATATATAACAAACCATGAAAACAAAAGATTAAATAACTCACAATAACAGCAAGAAAGTACCAGATTACTCCTAGTAAAGAAACCAAACCGCAAATCTGTTTTTGCCAGTGATAGATTAACGTATGGGGGAGGATAACAGACTCTAGCTTAACATAGCAAAATTATGGATCACTATGGGATGAATTTTAAATTGGCTGGATGTACAAATAAATGAAAAATTTTTCCCAGGTTACAAGTCTCACAGACTTTGTGAGATGAATCACACAGTGCTTCTTACAATTTTCCTCATTACGACCTACTTAAGAACTTAATAAATGGTTTACTGGAAAAGATAAGCTGAAATGGAAGTGATAATTTCATTAAGCATTTTTTTCTCATAAGCATGAAGAGCACCTTAAATAGTATCCTTTTATTTACTAGGAGACTATGTGGACATAAGGCAAGTTTTAAAAAATTACCTCTCAATTATGATACATGGAAAAATGGAATTCTGTTAAATGCTGAAAAGGATAAATGAAAAAAATCACTGTACTTCTGTTTTCTATGAAACGTCATTTTAGGATTTTCCAGCAGCCCTGTGGGAAGGGCAGGAGGTACGCCAGTCAGCCGGCTCTCCAGCACAGCTGCAGTTGGCAGTAGTTTGGGACACTTGCTAGGCCTCGGGATTACAACCACAGCAGTCTTCAAATCGCACTTTCTGAGTGTGTCACTGGAAATCCATATCAATGCCACCACATGACCTAAATAACCAGATTTCTGGAGCATTCCAATTTACTACAACATGAGCATTTCAAAGTCAGAAAAACAGTCTTAGAAGGCCTACTTGAGAAGAAAAATCTATAGTGTTTTGTAAATACATAGTATTTTCCAGTCCCGAGGTAATACTTTACTTACGTGGTGTTTGTTGTACAAGTGCTATGTATCTTACAGTCCCAATTTTCAGCTGTCATGTGTTTCCTCAGTAAAGGTTTTCTTTTACGGAAGTGTACACTCAGAAGAAAAGCAGAGCTATAACAATCATGTTACCGGTCCTATTGTTTACCGTTATCTTCAAGGTTTTAGGGTTGATTTACATTGCGTTCCTCCCTATTTGACTTTAATTGTCTGCTTCAAGTTGTCAGGACATAACTATATCTTAGATTTGCATTGCATTAGGGGATCTTTTCCTTTCTCTATTGATCTTGTCTTATGGAGTAATTTAACTCAATTCTAATTTTCTTTTGCATGCGGGGTGCTCTCTATCCAAGGAAGTGGGTTATGTGTATTCAAGTGGTGCATCTTATGAATCTTGTTAAGCTTTACCGCGTTATAGCCCACGCTGATGGAATATTTAATCACAGCAATGAGTTGGCAGATATGATGCACAATACGGTTAAGCCTTGCGGCATGTGTCTTCACTGGCAATTGAGAAATGGGTGAATTTGCCATTCATCAGTGCCATCCTGACAGCTTTGTATAACCTTCTGGTTTTTTACTTATTTATGAAGATTAAAGGTCCTTTAAATCAACAGTTTCTCTGCAAATGTATCATCTTTATTTCAGAAATGGCCAAATATTTCATCATTTATTAAGAGTTAAGGGAACTTCTTGCACTTACTATGAAAGAGTTGGTAGAATTTTACCATGACGGTAGTGTAGACAATAATTAAACCAAACAAATAGAACTTGGACTGCCTTTAAAAAAAAATCACATTTCTAATTTTATAAACTTCAAAAGTACAATTGCTTTGTCTCCAAGCAAGGTGGTGGGAGGGACACAAAAGCAAAGATATGTCACAGTATTCCATTACAGCATGCAAGAATTGCTTTGCTCTTTTACTGTTTTATTTTCCAAAGACTTTAAGACATCTGCACAGAGCTCTACTTTTGTAAACTAAATTGCTTAAAAGAATATTAAAATCTCTGAGAAAATATTATCTTTTAGTCAATACAGAAAATATGTATTTGATATGCATTTAAAAGAAAAAACAAAACTGCCTGCATATGTAAATAGAAAAAAAAAATCTGAAATACGTGAAGTGTCTTGATAGAACTTTCTACGTAGATGTGGTGGAGTGCATACCATAATTCATGAAATTAAATTAATACTCTTCTAATGGTAATTAAAGATTCTCATTAAGAAGGGCAAACACCTCCCTCATGTTGGCAATAAAAATGCACTTGGGACTTTAGGAGGTTATACCAAAAAAATCAATAACCTGCCATTTTATAATTAAAAGACAAAATAAATGTTAGGGAAAAGTCCAGTAAATTAGGAAAATTACCTTCAGGAGAGATTGAAAATATTGATTTTAATTTACAAACTATGTGAACTCTTCATGCCCTACTTCATGAGACAATTATAAGTCAGATTGTTAATTCTGCATACGTATTAGAAAACTGATTACTGTACTATGGGAATAATATTATATTTGTCATTAACACAAAGTCATTTATATAAAATGACTAATAACTCTGACTTTCTAATTTATGCAGGTTCAGAGTTGGTTCACTAACTACTCAAACGAGATCGATGTTAAATTCCTGTTTTCAATGTAGGCATACATCAAGGAAGGAAATAAATTCTGCCCACACTAAATATTGCAATTCCATGAATGTCAAGTTAGTATTTCTATTATACTGTGCCACTTTTATTACACAATACCCTAATTGGAGCATTTTTATCTATCTTAGTAGATGGCACTGGATGCATTAAAGGCAGCTTTAAAAAAATAAATATCCATTTGTAACAGTAGTTCTATTTAAGAATTTTTATCTCTTGAAGTCCCTTAACTAATGGAAGTTTTTCAGCTTTGTCTGGTAGAAGCTTGAATATCTTCCTGAATGGAGAGTCCTCAGATTCTGCAGGCAATCTCCCATGGTTAACCACTATCTGTGAAAAACACTTCCCTAGTGTCTGTTCTTTACTTGCTGTAAAGGATGCATTTTACAATTACCTCTTTATTTTCAATTACCTAACTGTGAGAAAATGGACAAATATTTTGGGGGTTGGTTTTTGTTTGCTTGTTTGTTTTTAAAATAACATTATTAGATATTTCATAGAATACCAGGTTCGAAGGGATCACAAGGACCATCCAGTCCAACCTTTCAAGGTAAAAGTATCATTTAAATGAGATGAGTCAGCACCTCGTCAAGCTGACTCTTACAACTGACCAATGTAGGGGAATTTACCACTTCCAGTATACACAGACACAACTGAAAAACAGATCCAAATGGAAAACTGAAAAATTCCAAGTGTTTCCCATGAAAGTCATGGAAGACTCATATAGGACTGTGAATATGAGAAAGGAAGGCAACTTTATTACCTATTAGAAACATTTGGAGTCACAGTGGTTATTTTTGTCTTAGATGTAAATTATTAGCTTTCAAAAAATAGCTTTTTTGAACTCGGTAGTGATTATATTTATGGATGGGATTCAAATTCCTCTGAAATGGATTTTCAGGTACAACCATGTTTGTCCTCAGGACTGTTGCTAAAGCACATTTATAAACTGTTGGCAGCCATAACTAAGTTCAAGCAGAAAAAGACTGTATCTCATTAACTCAGAGTTGTAACCAGGATCAGAATTCGATCTCAGTGAAGACTTGAGAGATAATATAGATTAGAAATATAGAAACTTTAAGAAATTTAATTACTAAATATAAAATTTAAAGAAAAAATTATAAACACAGATGTTCTATAAGTATGTATGTCTATGTCCATGTATATGCATTTTTGTTGTTCTTGCTCACTAGGCTTACATAATTCATGAAGGAAATTGACTGTACTGAAATATAAAATAAATTATAAATAAAATAAAATAGACATAAAATCTCATCTAAGACTGGGATGTTGCAGTACATGTCACGCTATACTATCTACTTTCCAATAAAAAGGTATTAATATATCTTCTACATAAACTTTAGCATGCGCAGGTAACTTAAAAACGTGCATCACAAATCTGTAAATGAATTGCAGATAACATGAATCAAACAAAGAAATCAAACCTCAAACCAAATGTATATTCTCTACTTTTGCATGTTTTAAAGAATATTAAAATAAAATATGGCATGGACAACTATAGTGTAATCCTTACCTGCATAGAATTCTGGACTATAAACTGCACCAACAACTGGATTTAACTTCCAGCCTGCAGCAAACATAAAAACATAACTGAGTTAATATTGCAATTAGTGATAACAATACTAATGATTTTTTAATTTTATTTTTGTAAAGAGGTATACAGATAACATGGCTTCAAAAATGATGATGATATTAATGTAAGTTTTATAGGCATCTTAGATTACTGACCTTTAATATCAGAACTTTCTCACTCTGAGGTATGGAAATAAGTCATGAAACAAGTCATTCTCTGGACATGTAATACTGGCGTAAATTCTATAATTTACTATTTGATTGGAAAAGACCTTTAAGATCATCGAGTCCAACCATAACCTGTCCACCACTAAACCATGTCCCTAAGCACCTTATCTACCTGTCTTTTAAACACCTCCAGGCATGGACACTTCCATGGGCAGCCTGTTCAAATGCTTGACAACCCTGTCAGTGAAGAAATGTTTCCTAATACCCAACCTAACCCACCCCGGTAGCACCCAGCCACCGCTTTTGTCTTAAATGATCACCGTCCTCCCACAGCTTGCATAAAACCGAAGCACAGAACCCAGAGATATTCTGCATCATGTGTTCTGATCAAATTCCAAATATTTGCCGTCGTGTCCTTACACCCAATTCAGCATTTCCAGGTAAGCCTGGAGTGCACAGGCTCGCTGCAGAAGTGGGGCCTGTGTTCAAAGCCATATGTGATGCCAAAGACAACAACGCTGAAGGAACTGAAGGGGAAAACAAGAGAAAACTCTGGCAAACACATCAGTGCTCTCATCTGTGGTAAACTGTGTGCCGATTATCAGAGAGTCTCCTCAGCCACAGGTGGATCCACCCCCAGTTAAGTCCAAATTCCACAGCATATCCACCCACTCATACAATTTTTTGTGCTTTCTTAAGTGTTTGAACAATAAGTTGAACAACTGGGACTGAAAAATTAGGGGTTTTCCAAAAGTGCCTTTGAATCAGAGGAGTGGGAAGCACCATTTGTAAGTGGGAATAAAGAAAAGAAACTGAGGAAAAGCAGTTATTTTAAACTCAAGAACTATGTTACTCTAAATAGATCCTATAACTACGCTGCTGGAAACAAAATACAATAAGGACAGGGACAATACGGCTTTTCAAACAGAAAAACCAAGATTAGAAAAATGTAAATGCAAACTTGTATTGAAGCTTATTTCTGCCTTGGCCATATCATATAATGCAAAAAGCACACTAGAAGACTATAAAATCATAATGCATTATAATACTGGAAAAGTATAATACAAAATTTCAATAATAACACAGACGAAAACTGCTCCTACCATTTAAAAATACTTTTATCTCTATCTGATGCACAGTAACTATTTAGAGTAACTCTTCAGGAACAGAGGCAAGAAGTGTTCCTGAAATGCAACTTATTAATAAGTTCAAACATAGTAAAGAGCAGCATTGCATGCAATTTGTGCTGCAGAAGCAATTGCAGTTGTTATGGAAGCTGGAAAATGGCCAACTAAGAAGGGTTAAAACCACTTTCCTCTTAAAAATATCAGATGATTTTCAGCTGACCCCTCAGTCTTGCATACTATAGGATTATATTTAGGAATATCATGGTTTAACAAATACTCTTAGCCAAATTTTGTGCAATAGAAAATCATTCAAATTTTGAGACTTTCAGAAAAAAAATCTAATTTTTTTTATAGCTTAGGGAATATTTTGTATTTCAAATTCATTACTTCCTCAAAAGATCACTGAACAATGCCATCCAAAATGAAAGACTGGACTGAATTTCAGATCTGTCAGCTTTTGCTGTCAAAGAAGCTGACAGACACCTCTCAGCTCCTAAGTTACACTAACAGTGCCACAATTTGTCTGAGAGAAAGAAAAAAATCTTAGAAGACACAGATTACTCTTCACAGCTGAAAGCCACTCTTGTCCTTCAGTTCCTTACCTCTCTCACAGCGATGGCTGTCTCATCTAACTTTTTGAAGCTTATACAGGAAATCCTTCATTCATCATGAAAATAACAGTAATTAAACTTAACTTTATCTTGTCAGCTAGCAATGCGCTGGCCCATAGCTGTGTGGGTTAATCAAGTGTGATGGGAGTGGATGTATCTGAGCAAGCAGCTGCCAAGTAACTCTACTTCATCCGCTGGAGGAGGCAAATTCTCCACAGTGGGTGTCATTCTGTGCATTTCTCTTACTCCTCCTCAAGTTGAAACTATAAAAGCTCAAAACAAAAACCAAACAAGGAAACAAGCAACCCCTCTGCCTGCCCAAAAACCTGCTCTGTTGAGGTATCTAAAAAATACAGGTTAAGAGTGCTAAAGGAAGGAAATAATTATACTGCACAATGCAACATGCTTTGGCAGGAAGCAAGGCACAGCAAGGCAAGAGGACAACTGCACTTTAGGGGCCAGGCATTTTGGTGGGAAAGCAGCACTGCAACATGCTGTGCTCTCCTCCTGCCTGCAAACAGGGGGAGGAAAGGGGAGGCGTTGAACTGTGGTAACAGTCGCTGGCTGGGAATTTGAACCAAAGTTTAGACCAACAGAAGGGTCAAATTCAAGGCACCAAAAGTATAAACTTTAAAACATGTTTATCCTTCTGTTTCATGTTCCTCATTCGTTGCCGTGGTTCTCTGAATCTACTTGTACATAATTTTCTAGTCCCTACGCCATTTGGATGAGCATCCTGCACTGCAATATGGGCATCCAAAGAAAGTGTAACTGTGAACGGGATAGGTTGGAGCATCTAAAAATATCTCTGAAATATTTTTACCCACAAGTAGGACTCCTGACACTGAAATTATTTGCAAAGAAAAGGCAGTTCTATTTCCAAAGCACATGAGGTGAGCCATCAAAACAATCCTGTCTGATAATAAACTTGCCCCAAAAAAGATCTCCTAGCAACTGAGCAGTTATTAACTGCTCATTTCAGGAATCATCAAAAGTCACTGGAAAGCATACTTACTTCAGAAACCATCTAGGACACAAAAGCAAACCACTTATTTGAAAGAAGTTGCATATATTTTAAAAAATGTCTAGGTTTTTGTGTTTTAAAATCTACTGACTTTAGCAATCATATTTACATGAGCCCTGTTGTCAAACAACCAGCAGTATTCAGGCATGAAAGACAAAACAGAGTGTATCTTATTTTAAATTACAATAAATACAAGTGCCTGATGTTTTCATATAATACAACATGTGCCCTAAATACGTTTTGAATACCTGCCAATAACATTTCAGTCACCACATACTTCTTGAAAGATACAGCCACACATTAAAAAAGTGGTTCTGAAGAGATAGGCATGCGCAATCAGAAAGTTTCTGGCTATCTGTGTCAGAAGCTTCTTGGAAATGTTAATATACTCATAGAAGAGCCCAGAAAAATATCCTTATGTTTTATTTAGAAGATGAGGGCTTTACTTCAGACAACAATAATCTTTAATAATCAGCTATAGCACTGGTAAATTCCTGACAAAATGATCAAGACATAAAATCATACAATGTCAGGATGACTGATAATGCAAGCACTGATTAACCAAAAAGAAGCACCTTGCACATCTACGCTACATCCCTCATCACTCCTAATGATTATGCAAGAACAAGATTCTCCTTGTGTGTTCACTTTAGGGGACCTCAGACACTAAAAAAAATTATAAAAACATATGGACTACAACCAGAATTTGTCTTCAAACAAACCCATCAAAAGGTGTGCAAACGAACATCCTACTTGCAACACTTTGGATGTATGGATTCAGAAACATAGCTGTTAATTTTTATGCACTGAACAGGATGTTTCATACTTTCAGCAAGATCTCGTCCAGATGGAAAAGGATGCAAAATGACAGACAAAACACTTCAAAAAGGAAACACTTAACAGGAGATTTTCATCACTCTGGTTTTGGATACTAAAAAATTATAATGTGGGACCTCAGTAATCCTGCAGTGCAAGACACAGAAGTGAACTGCCTTGAAAACCAGACCCCTAAAAAACTCACATCTGTATTTCCAGCATTCCCTCCCTTCAGTACTGGATGTTATTCGCTCATTAAGAGTTTTGTAGCCTTAGGAAAACATAAATACTAAATATACATAATTTATAACAAAACTACTTTCATCCTTTTGTCATTACAATATAGCAGACAGAGTTCACAGTATCATATACATATAGCTAATTTAGTTCCTCATTGTAACAATATCTTGTTATATGATCCAGTTGAGCTTTGTGTCTCTTTTGCTGGATTCACCGTGATGAAGTCAGTAAAAGTGAAGGAGATTTTTCTCATCTGCATCCTTTGCCAAGTTCCACAATTACATACAAAATGAGGGAGAGACTTTCTGACAAAGCATGAGGAATTTCAGACCTCTCTTGTCCAGATAACTTTAACTAGCTAAATTATCACACGCCAAAATGAAAACCAGCACTATATTTTAATTTTGCTCTTGTAGGAAAAAATTATAACTCTTTCTTTCATTAAAAAATGAAGCCACTGTTTGCCTCGAATTTTAGTAAAACCTCACTAATGAGACCTCAGATACAGAAAATAAGATCCATTATACTTCAAAATGGAAAAGAGTCTAATATACCTGTGGAAACCTTTACTGATGTACGTGCAGATTTCATCTGCTTTCTACTGGATGGGAAAAATTAAATTAAATTGAAAAGCAGATAATTATAACTACAAAATCTAGTAAAACTGTAAAATGTAATTGCAATTAACTTCAATTTATGTATCATTGTTTAGTTAGGAACTTGATAGAATTTTCTGACCTAGCAAATGCAAACAACTCAAGCATATAATCAAACACTGACAAAGAAAACATTTTAAAATGTATTGATTCCAAACCCCTCAAACATCTAGGATTATTTTTCTATCATAGATGTACAACTTTATACCAACTTAGGTCGGTATTAGAATGATTTTTTTAGATAGCTTGGAATTTAGATTTTTCCAAGGGGGAAAACACTGGAAGCAGCACTCAGTTATGGTTTGCCCTTTACTTCTAACAAGTTGTGGAAGAAAGACAAAATCATCTCTGATTAGATGCCTGTCTTGGTATTAAAATGTATCTGATGCCTGATAGAGACCGTCTTCTTACTGGCCCCTCTATCTCCATCATTCAAGCAAAACTGAATCCTCTGATTAGTTCATTCATAACAATGTTAATACTGCACAAAGCTAGAAGAGAATAAAACTCTCCTATCAGGGATATTTTCCTATGAAAAGCCACTGTGGTTCAACACTCGGATTCCAACCAGGCAAAATGACGCATGCTATTCCCACACAGCTGTGATTTAGCTGAACAATATACAGATGGAATTTATGCCCAGTCATATAATGGTTTAGTTTACTGGATAAAGCCTGAGCCCAAGGAGATGCAGGAGATGCAGATTCTGACACTGCATCAGAAGAGGAGTCCACCCATTCATCAGGAGAGCGATGTTTCACATGCATTGACATTAAAACAAAGCACTGAGATCTCATGCACTTACCATTCGTGTAAGGGTTGACGGTCTTTTTATTTGTCATTACACGTGCTGTTGCATTATTTACCTAAGCACATAGAACACTGGATTAGAAAGGGTTACAGGGAGGGTCCATGTTACTATTAAATGCATGCATTATTACTGCTATTAGTCATGTAAAAATAAAATGCAATTTAATTTTTAGAAGGCAACGGGTGCATAACAAAATCATACTATTTATAATTACATTTACTTTCATAACCATTTTAACTTACAAATCATTTCAATAAAGCAACATCATATCATTTAAACTTTAAAAAGACATTAAAAGCAAATTAAAAGGTACTGCATAATTTAAGACTTAAGAGCATGCTTGTATTCCATGATAACACTGATACAATAAATACTCCAAACAGGAGAAAAAAAGATTATATGAAGGAACATGCAGTGGAGTAGAAGGGAAAAGGTACAAGGAAACAAAGAAAATGTCAAAAAAAGGGACAAACGAATTTTAGCAGTGTGCAACATAACCCTTTAGAAGAGAAGTACCATTGGAAAAGCAACATCTAGCATTCAACACTTGGAACAAGAGCCTTTTTCATTGCAAGAATTAACAAAATCATTCAAGCTTTAAAATCACAGCTAACAAAAGGATAAAAAGAGGGTGCATTATTTAACACAATATGGAGTTAACAATCTGAGTAAGATGTGCACGAAGTCATATCCTCAATCCAATCAGTGCCTCCCAGGCTTGCTTAAAACGTACACTCAATTACAGGCGTACCAATATAGAAAAAAATGTAGCATCAAGAAAACTTAATACAACAAGTCAAAAAAATTCACGTGGTATATCAGCGCTAAATACGTGAAACGGCAGATGGACTTCTCCACTTACCATTCAGCACCATCGCCAGCATGGGTATGTATACAGTTACCATGGTTACTGAGAGTTTGGTGAGGGCCCTAAGCGCTACCGTCGAAGGGGGAAAATGAAAAGGCAAAATATGCAACATCTTACTCAAAAGACGACAGCATTTTCAATTGGTATTTTTTTTTATTCTAACAAATATGACTGAGGCAGTATTGAAGGGGATCCAGTGGTACTGAAACGCATTTCTGTTGGTTTCTTAATACATAGGAATGGCTCAGGCCATCCAGCCAAAGTAGCCTGATGGTTTCATTAAAAATGATATGTTAGAATTGGTCGATCTCTTGTCTGGCTTTGTTTCTTTTTCCTGTACATCTTTTGGATGTTTCTTTTCCAATCTGAATTTTTTAAAAGCCACTGTGAATCCCACATCAACCCTGCAGCAAAAAAAAAGAAAAACAAAAACCAAACCAAAACAAAAAAAACCAACCTTTTGTTTGTTTTTGTTTTGTCTGTCACACTTTTTTTTTGTTGTTCTCAATTGTTTATTATTTTTTTAATTTTTTTGTTGGCTGGTTTTTGGAATCTACTGCACCCATTGATTTACAAAACATCCAAAATAATAACTTCAAAATACTAAAGCTTTCATTTTTTTTTTCAATTCTGTCATCCACCTTTCAGCAATAATAATAATAATAATAGTAATTACAAAAGAAATAATAATAAAAAACCCAAGTAAGGCCAGATTCTCTCACTTTATATATAAATATATATATAAACAATGGGAAGGGGAAAGGGGAGCACACAGAAGACACCAATGATGCATCTGAAACAACAAATGAGAGTGAAGCAGACATTTATAAAAAAGATGAAAAGGAAAATATTTTGAACATGCACCTCGATTTTACGGCCCTCTACCACGGTGCCGTGTAATTTCTCCCTCGCCCTGTCCGCATCAGCACTATTTTCGAAAGTTACGAAACCAAATCCCTGCATGCAGGAGGGAGAAGGGGGGAAAACAACATGCACATTATTATTTCAGTCAATGACCACTTGTTTGCTTATGTTCTCTCTCTTTAATTTAATATTTTCTTGTCCTTGCTTCATTTCTGTAACATGCAAATTAGAAAAATTATAATTGTATTGAGATGTGCAATAAATAAGCGACAAATGTGAACAAATTTTTTCTGTTATCAGTTAGATAATACCCTCTGAGAAATTCAAAGAATGATACCAAAAATACCTTTCTACATGTCACTACAGAGGAAAATAAATCTAACAATAAGAAAATGAAATTAAAATAAATTAGTGTCTTCACATAGAAAAAAAATGAACTAATGAGAAAAGAAAATGAACCACGTTTTAATGACATGCAGATACCTCAACGAAATAAAAAACAGGTGCACAAAATTCAACACTGAATGTCAATATACTCTAAAACATTGCCTACTTAATCATGCTGTTGTGATCATAAGAAACATTGTTCCCATGCAACACTAGGGTAACTTAAACTGTTGTCAAACTATACAGCCTTTACTTATTTTTTTATAAAAGAAAAAAAGAAAAGAAAACCACCAACAAAACAAAAGTACTTTTTGAACAAAGTATAAACTTTCTTGTATTAACAGATCAAATAAAATCACATGATGTGAATAGGAAAAGAAACTCTGATAAAGGAATAAAAATGCAAATGTTTTGAATAAGTTTAACTGGTTATTTACTATATATGTATATTACTTTCCACATAAAGAACATGCAACTGGTAAAACTCCATAATCCTGTGTTAGTGGGACAGGAGAATACTTGGCAAATATGAAGTTCTGCTTATGACAAATGCTATGCTTTATAATAGTAGGCTAACCAAACATTTCCAGTCCTACTAAAATTCTTTTTATTTGGCTAAATTATATTAAACATTGTTTACAATGGTAAATATTTTTTAAAAAATCAGATACCGAAAAACATTTTAGAAACATACACCAACCCTTTGAAGTAATTCTTACATTAGCACTACAATGCCTTTGCATGCTTTCCCAAAGTTAGCCAAAGAAAGAAGCTTCTACAAACGTGGCATTTTATAACAAGAAACATTTGGAAGTTATTCATGGCTGCTTTATTTGTATGCATTGCTGCACATATTTGAAGTCCTAGGACAACCTTTTTGGTTATTGTTACTTTAGCTTGACCTACAAGTTTAAGCTTTCCTCTATTCTGTACCTCGGCAATAAGCCATGGATCATGGCTCCTCATTCTTCAGTGCTGAGAGTGTCTGTCCAGGATTTAGTGGCCAGCCCAGTCCTAAACCATGACAAGTGCATTCGCTAACTTTTGTGGTCAGAATTCATCCCCTTACTTTCTGCAGTTCTACCTATTATATACATAGTGACTAGGGGAAAAAAAAATTTAAAAAAAAAATATACCTTTTATACAAAGAAGAGATCAAATATAAAAAAGTCAAAACTGAATTGAAAGAAACAATGGATATTAACTACAAAACTAATTAATCAATGATCGATAAAGAAGTTAAGAAACTATCAGGACCATTAAATGATTTATTTGGCTTATTTTACCTACTCAACACAGTTATGCCAGTTTATAGCATAGAAAGTGACATTTCTATACAGTAGCAGTTTATGTTCCATTCAAAGTAGCTTAAACATGTTTGTTGTTCTTTTTTTTGCATTTTCATGACACCCGGAATTCAACCTGAGCCCAGCAATGCTCCAGCAGCACTTCCACCCCTAGCTGAAGCCATTCTCAAAGCACCTGATTCCAGGCATTTTTGCCCCAAAGCACCAGGAGAATTGAGAGAAAGTAAATTCCCCTCCTTGGTACTAATTCATGTGGTTTAGATGCCTGCATAGGCTTTGCTTATACCTAATCCTATCCTGAACTTTAAACTTCTATCTCTTCAACTGCATCCTCCCATCTTTTAAAAGCTCTCAAAAAAACCCCTCATAATTTAAGATGCCATGAAGAAAGTTTCACAGCAGAAAGCATCACTGAAATCAATCCAGTGATCCTAGCTTCATACAATAGCACAAATTTCCCCAATTCTGTTTGTTCTCCCCTCTCCTGCTTGTTGAACAAATTCTTCTCAGAACTGCCATCATTTAGTGGGAGTTGTTTCATCAAAATTTTGAATCAGTCTTCTTAGCTTACAGCACTACCAGTTAATATTTTTTCAAACAACTAAAGGGAAAGATAAAAACCTAATTATATTAAAAAATTAGAAAGAGATACAGAGTGGAGCCACAAGCCAAGATAAGACAGGAACTTCAAAGATTCTGAAAAGAATACTCATTGTAATTTTTTAATTTCTTGTGTTGTACTTCTTCTTATAATTAACACTATTTAAATTAAGCTCTTATTATTTATGCAAATCTTTAATTTTACCTAGCTGACACAGAAACTCAATCACAGAACATAGATTCATTCATCACACTTTCAAATACCTACACAAACACATTAACATTAATTTTATAAGGAGCTGATTCAGCTGCTACTTTAGCTTAGTGTACTACGTATTTTATGAATTGGTAATATAAGTTTCTACCTTTTGTTTTTAAAATGTCTTAGATTATTTAATAACAGCCAAGATAGCACATGAAAAGATTCTGGTTTAATTTGGGAGATGCTTTGGAGGTCTTCTTAATTGAAGAAATATATGCTCATATATAATATACTAGATATATATTAATACATATACACACAAACAAATCTATGAAGTTATATATGTAGTATGTTGCTGCATAGCAAATTAATTTACAACTGTAAAAGAATGATACTTGTTGATGTTCCTATATCTTTGCAGACTTGCAGTTGTGTCCGACACAAAAGCCATTTGCATCTCCATGGAGAGCTTCAGTGGTAAAACAGCAGAGTAGCATTAAAATATGCACAGCAATGGAAGCTGTATTTCAAACTGTCCTTCCAAGATAGGTAAGAAGTTACCAGCAGTTTTCAATGATACCTTAACCAAAAGCTTCAAGAATTGGCAAAAGTAAGCCTCATTTATTTAACACAGGTTGTAAGAAAGATCTACACCAAAACAGTACTGAAATTCTTGCAAATCTTATAAAAAGAAGAGTTTCAAAAGTCATCAGTGTTGCTGCACACAATTCTAGCAAAGTTATCTTACTAATGAATATGGTCCCAAAATCCCCAGAAATTTATAGTATGAAACTTGAATTATTTTAGGGTTTCTTTTATGGAGAGACTCCCTTCTGCAAAATTATTTTGTGCTTTATGGTGGTGCTGCAGTGTTATGTTTTTTGAATACATAATTCCTTTTTTCGTAACTCTTAGCTTACTTATGTTGTTTTTGCAAGAATCTTTTAAAATACTAATTATTGGAATAAGAAAAAATAAACATAAACAGAAACAAGCAAAAACAAATTTCTAGCAATTCCTCTATGCCAAACTGCAGCTAGAAATAAATTTGAATTTTGATCCTGCAAACATTTTTACCTGTACTCAATTTGTGACCAGTTAGTAGTCCTTTCAGTTTCAGTGGGATTTTATGAAAACATAGATAAGCACTGCCAGGAATGGGACTTTAATCTGGTGCATCTTAAATCCTACAGAATGGACATGAAATGATCAGATTAAAAAAAAAAAAAAAAAGGAAAAGAAAAGAAAAGAAAGAAAAAAAAACAACAAAGCCAAACCAAAAACACCTCCCCACACACCCCTTGCATTCCTAATCCTCTGGTTTTTTTTCTAACTTCTGATTTAATTGAGACAATTTAAGGTACATCTGCAAATCAAAATACTATGTAGCTATACCCAAAACAAGTCTAAGCAAGGTGAAAAGCAGCTGACAGAGGCAATGAGTTGCACCACAGAACTGCTTCAGGTACCTTCAGTAGCTTTGCATGGCCAGCTTGGATGCACCAGCACAGCACTGGACGGTGCAGAAGTATTAACAAGAAGAGGTGTTAGAGTCTCTAACACAGACTGTGTAACTGAGCAGCGATGTTACAAGCCTACCTAGGAAAACCTCTTCCTTGTGATATCCTTTCTAGAAGTTTGTTTTTGGCACAAGGCACTGGGATGTTTGCATTACTGTAAGATCACTATTAAAAAAAAATAATTCAGAAATATCTCCTCATCCCATCCCCCAGATACTTTTACAAAGCTTTGTACTTATGCAGTGTGATGCAGACGTGGTGGTTGGAAGTCCCATATGTGAAAAATTTAATAGACAAATAAAAGTGTAAACCACCCCTCCCACCATGACATGTATGTTCTGTTCCACTCCATCTTCAACTGAACCAGTCAAAGATGGCAAGTGTGGGATGTCTTTTGAAATTTATACTACTATCCAGCAGGTTCTGGACAATCAACAGCTTTTGCAAACACTATTGAACCACCATAATTTAATGATAATAAATTTCAGACAGAGTAGGAGACTGTAAGCCACCAAATTCCATACATTTTAGTTGTTTACTGAAAAAGTGGCTAGCAGACAAGGGTACTAATTAATGAATGTCTGAATAATTTTGAAATATAAACCAGGAAACTTAAAAAAGAAAAAAAGGTCGTGGCTTTAAGTTTAGAATATAAATACAAACACATTAAGGGGAAAAAATAAAAGAATTTAAATATATCTGATTTAAGAGGAATTTATGATATATCAGAGTCTTAAAAATGACAGATTACAGTATGTCTATAACAGGAAAAGAATTCCATTGCTAATAATAAATCATATATGAGAGTTACAGGAAGACCGAAACATTGGTGGATAAACACTCTAGTGTGTCTGACATGGCAGGAAAAGGAAAAAAATACGCAGATGACACACATAAACCCTGATAATGCAGCTGATATCATAGGTGAAACTTACTGGGCTACACTTTTGCACCAGATAACGATGCTAATGTAGTCATAGCCACTCTATCTTGCTTTATTTCTTAAATATTGAATAAACTGAAGTATGCATTTAAGGCAAAGTAATTTTCAGGACAAAAAATGTTTGCAATACAGTAACAACTCTTTTAATTGAATAAATGTTAAAATTGATTGTTTTCAAAGGGTTGGTGTACTGAAGCTTTAACTAAAGAGGAAAACATCTGCACTTAGATAATCTGGAACAATCACATATTTTCTCAGCTAATTACTAAAGAGAACAGTTACTAGGTATCATTATAAGCTTTCATTTCAATAGGGGAAAAAATACCTGTATTAATACAAACCTGCCTACGAATATCTGTAAGTATGGACTCATAAAATAAAGAAGATAATTACCATTGAAGAATAAAGATAGAAGAAATCAACATTCCCATAAAACAGATGACAGTTTGGAGTAGTTGAAATTGCCCCCTTTAAAAGTTATCAAATGAGTCCAGTGATTTTCAAACTGAATGACAGCTCAGATGTTTTCACTAAACAAGGAATTTCAGACATTATTTCTTAAAGCAGTGCAGTTGTTTCCTTTTACTCATATAAATATTGTAAACAAATCAGAAAATTCCATGGGTGAATTAAACTGCTTACCTTTGAGCCTCGCTCATTAAAAATAATTTCGACATCTAAGATTTTACCAAATTGCTGCAAAAAAATAGAAAAGTTACACGAAAATAAGATAACTTCAATACTTCTTTCATAAAAAGTTAAAGAACATAAAAACAATTATAGTCAAGCACCACAAAGGACACTGAAGAGCCAGATCAACATTACAACACTCGTCACTATCATCTTATGAACTTTAAGTTCAGTGAAGCCACCTGACAAAGAAGAAATTATCATTAAACTGCGATCACAGTGTAGTGAAAGTCCCAAAGTTTTTGTTGGTTTGTTTTTTTTTTTTTACACATAGTAGGTTACTTCCTCATGATCTATCCAGTCCACCTGCCACCACCACTTTTTTCCTTTGTAATTCACTATTGGGTTACTTTGCTTGGGAGTCTAATAAACATCACTAACAAGACAAGATTAACAGCTGCATGAACATTGCTGCCCTCTGGTCATCCTTTCCGCTGAAGAACCTTTGGTTCAGAAGACCTTTTGCAGCTGCCTGCCAGAATGGGTCAAGGAGTTTGGTTACTTCTGCTTTACAGGAATAAAATGAAACCAGCTGGGAGCTCTGTTGCTGGCTTCAAGGAATAAGGACTTCTCTCCACCCTTGCTGAAAAGGGATAACCATTAATTCCTAAGCAATTCTTGTATTTCTAGAGTATAATTTGGAAGATCAGAATGGATATTTACTTGTTGAGGATTTTTCCCTGTTCATAATTGCACTTGTATTATAATATTAGTAGTAACTGTTATTACTACTGACCTTACAATAGCAGTCACAATCATTAAGCATTGTTCACACACACAGAACTTGACTGCAGTCGCTGTCCCAAAGAAAAAGGTTCTACTGGATTTGTAAGAGCATAAATGTTTGACTTTTTGCAGGGTTTACTTAGAACATGTTCTGATATGACACAACTTGTGATGTGATGCTGTTATTTCCTGCGTCATTAGCACGCAGTATGGATCAGTGTTAACACTGATAAGTGACATAATACATTAAACAAAAAGGCAGGAACTAGAGGCAGGCAAACGAAGAGTAATGTAACAAGAGTCCAAGGAACTGCAGAAATCACTTGATACTCCAGCCATTTAAGAATTTAAGATATAATACACAATTACAGGTCAGAATGGGCAGTATTCCTTCCCTAGCTTATTGAAGTGCTTCAACTTGTTTATGAAAAATCAGCCATCATTTGTTATCCCTTAACTTATTTTATACTATTGCATTCACCATCTAATTAACATATTAACAGCAGACATTGACTTAATGTTTAAGCAATCCTCCTCTGCTGTATTTATGTCCATGAAAAGAGAAAATCTGCTATGTGTATAACATGATCATGATGCAGCATTACCTTATTTCATATAATATATTTCAACTCACTCTTGCAGAAATTTCATTCTTCTATCAATTCAGAAGCTAAAAGTTTATTGTTATGAAGTCATTCTAAAACTGGAAAACTTTAGCCATTCTCCAGCGTCAGTCTTTTCAGACCTAAGGCTTAGAAATACTGAAAAGATACTTAGCATTTATTCACTTATAAATAACTACAATCCACCCCCAAAAAATATTCCTTGGCATTTAATCCAATGTTTTTTAAGTGGTTTGTTTAATTTAAATAAATTTGCACAATTTTCTCTAGATGGTTAATTATTATGCCTTCTGCTATTTTGCTGATGATCTATAAGCTGCATTTTGGGGAGGTTACTTGTAGCAAGTCAGATATGGCAAAACAGTCACTCTCCTTTCCCAGTACTATACCATGATTCTTTTTCCAGTGTCTGTTTTCTTCACGCCATAGAAATAAATACTGAAAAACATAATGTCTTAACTCACATACAAAGACATTAGAAGAACTTAAACACCTGAACCGTACATGAAAGGTGGAGGGAAGCCTAGTGCCATGAAGGACTTGATGTTTCACTGTATAACAAACTAATGCAGAAGAGGATTAAGTTTTAGTGAGTCAGAAATAAAAAAGCAAGAGTAACACAAATACTTAAGAGTACTAACTTGGAAAACGAAAAGCTGGGTTCTCATAGCTGAACAAGTAGTATTTCTAGATTTTATTTAGTGACATTTCAAAATAAACCTAGGACTTCTTGGAGCAGGGAGGAGAAACCTGGTCTAACCTCTCAGGGTTCTGAGCATAGAATTGATGGCACATATGAGATATCACAAACACAGCCAATGCCCTTGAAGGAAGCTAATGGCCTGGGCAAAAGCAAAAATTTAGACTTATAGAAAAATGCTGGCAAAAACTTTAGAAGCTTACAGACCTACAGTACCTGTGGAGATGGGTGAGGAGTCCTATTCCTGGACTTCCTGCTTAAATTCAGCATATATCTTACTTTTACAGATTTGGTTTCCCTGCTCATGAGGTCAAGCACTGAGTATTTTACAAAAAAAATTTTTTTTTTTTTACAAAAATTTTTATCTTCAAAATCAATACATACAGGCATATAAATCCAGATGTGTACAGCAGTAATATATATGCATTCATTATTTTAAGCCAATGTAGACAGATTATTTTTGAATACAATAAAAACCCAACATAATTCCTAAAACAGATCCATCTGTATCACATACAGTAGAAACAGTAGAATCTCTTTTCCGAGTTGTGACAGGCAAATCAGATGTTTGGTTATAATTACATGAAAAGAGAATCCTTACTGAAAATTATTAAACAGCCTAAATCAGAGATACTGCTCTCACCATTGCCTATACTATAAAATACCTATTGCAATGCAAATATAAAAAAGCATAAATAAAGTGTGAATACTTACACCAAACATTTGCCTAAGATCTGGATCCCGGAATCTGAACGGTATATTTGAGACGTGAAGCCGTTTTGGCTGTGATTTGTTTTCTGTGTTTTCAGAAGATTGTGTCTGTTGCTGACCGTCGGTCTGTGCTGCATCATCTGTCTGCTAAAAGGGTAAAGCAAAAAAAAGCAAAGCACACTTGAAGTATTTCTGTCATTTTCCAGTGATATTTTTAAAACATATTTGGAACAAATGGGAGAATAGGAAGGAGATTATTTGTTGAATTTATTAGTTATTTTAAAATCATGAACAAATCTGTCTCCCCGTATTATAAGACTTTTGAAAGCCCTTTAACCTCATCAGTATTTGCCAATGAAAGAAACCAACTCTTCATGTCCAATCCACAGGCTACTTCCAGAAGCAAGCTCTACACTTTCAAAGAAGATTAGTACTTTCCTTCAGAGGCCACTGGGACTTCTATACAGGAGGTAGGTAACACATCATGTCCTAGTTGCCATTTCATAAGCAGTGCTAATGGGCACTAGAGGGTCATTTTGTCTAGATAAATGGTCACCATTATGGAAAAGGCCTTGAGTTGTGATGAAGGTTACCTGACATCAAAGTGAGATCTGGGAAAAAAGTTTTACAGATTTTCTTTCTCAGCAAAATATGATCATATCGTGGTGCTTCTTACAGGGAAAGTGTTTCCGAGTTTTAAAATGCTATTTCATAATTGAAAGACACTGCTGTGCATTACAATTAACAAACAGCATTATAAAACAATAGAGAGATTAGGAAAAAACAATGTCCTTAATCCAAAAAGTAAAACTAATCAATGCTGGTCTATCAGTATATTTCAGAAATTTCTGCTCTGTGTTCTTTAATTATATCATACAGTGTCTAATGAATCACTGTGTGTACAGCACCTATTCACTAGAAAAAGATTTTGCATAAGCATGTGAAAACCAGCATAGTCACTTTCTTTTGCACTGGTAGAGGGGATTTAGGAGAAGTGGAAAGAAAATAGTTGAATGAAACTGCAAGGATTATCTTATAACTGTTACTCTATTTTCTGTCTGTCTTCTTCCTTCTGACCATATTAATCTTCCAAGTATTTATTTTTCTCTTGTGTTCCAATGTTACAGTTCAGCTTGTATTTCTGACTTTTTTCATTTAAAAAAAATAAATTAAGAAATCTCCCATGTCCAGCTAGTATCAAGTTTCTCTTAACAGACAACAGTTTGGGCAAAATAAAAATGGTTAAATAATAAACTTTACCACACAGTTTTAGTACCAATAAGCCTGTTATGGAGAAAGCAAAAGAACTCAAACAGAATATGTTATTTACATCAGCAATAACTACATCTAAAATTAATTCTTGCAAGATAAATTTAACATTGTTTTCCTCAGTAAATGCAAATGTTCTCAAATTCAAAGTACAAACTTCTACAATTACCTGTATTGCCTATACTTTGCTAAGAACACTTTACAAATAAAGGTCCTTATAATTTCTGCAGAAGCATCAGTTCATCAGCAGTGCCTCCATTTCAGGGGATACGACAATACTCATACACAAATGCAAACTTTTATGTGCACTAAAGAAGGATTTTCAAATGATCCAAATAAGGAACTGGGAACAGCTCAAGTGTAGACACAAAACTGAGTCAATGCCACCACATCTCTTCAGCTGCTACTCCCTGAACTCAGAGACAGGGTCCCACAAACAAAACAGCTCAACTTTACAAATCTCTGGTGATTTAAACGCTAAACATGGTATATAGCCATTAAAAGACAAAAGCATGTTCAATGCTAATCTCTTGTTATCTCAAACCAGCTCTAAAATTCAAAATTCAGATTTTAGGCAACTGTTCCATCCATTGACATCACAGAGATTACTTTCTACATTCAGGCCTTAGGAGAAGAGAAATACAAAGGAAATTTGGTGTATGAGAGCAGGTGGGGGATGAGGGACTGGAAACTCTTGAAATACAACACTGTGAAAGGATTTAAGGTCAATTAGATTAGTCTGAAGAGAACTGAAGAATTCTGAAGGTGTTGTTTAGCTTCAGGAACAAAGGGTGCCCCAGGAAGAAATTATATAATCAGTATACTGTATAAACACAAATTGGAAAAAGTAATTTCTGTTCATTGTATTAATATAAATGATAAGAAACAAGGAGTAGGAGGGGTGAACCGTGCACTATTAGCATACCAAAACATTAGGAGCAGCTTCCACACCAAGAAGCTGAACAGATATATTGCCAACAAAAAGTCAGTAAGGTTTCTGAAGATGATGCTAAAATGAAGGAGCTACAAATTATGGGTGAAATGGGTCAATCCAGGTATTGTTATTTTCTGGGGACTTCTTCTTAATTTTACTCATTTTTGTTCACAGAAGCCAGAAATTTATAGCTTCAGCAAAGAATGTCTCAGAGTTTGGGGAATGAGGACTGAAAACCAGAAACTTCAGAAAGCCACTGTCATCAAAGATTCATACCTGTAAATGCCCTTAAAGAAGACTGTGGCAGAATTAACAGAGCTAAACCATTTAAAATGTATTAAAAGGCTTGACAATATAACAGTAGCTTTAAAAGGTGTATTATCATCCAGAAAACTACACATGTGCCTAGGAAATCTGGAGAAGGATAACTGCAAAGTGAAATCAGAACGTGAAGCTTATACAAAAATCTCCAAGTAACACCAAGGAGGTAAAACACACATAGGACAGAAGACAGACTGGATTTTGCAAAATCCTGGAAAGTTTCAGAGTCCTGTGGATTCAAAGAGCTAGAACGCAATTTACCTTACACATGAATAATACATATCAAGATAATATTTTTCATTGCTAGAGGATCTAAAGACTGGTGTTTGATATTTATTTTAAAATTAGTTGAAGTTAGTATATTACATTAGTCTCACTACATCCCTGCAGTCTTGTATGCAATCGGTACAAGACTTGTTCTATTATGGGCTTGATCTCTTTCAATATCTTCTCCTGACTCAATCAAGCAATGCAAAACAAATAAATAAATAACCACTCTAAGCCTTATCATTAAACAGAAATTACATAAAAGGGAGTATAGTCTGTGTGTTTTTTCACGCATGATCTAATTTTCTGAGTACAAAGCTGTATATGTGTTACCTTCACATATCAAAGTCATGAATTTAACTTTGTGGAGAGATCAAAATTCATAAACCAACCACTCAAAATATTTTACCACTGGAACTATCTGCTGACTGGTGGTCCTTGCTTTTCCCTGTGTGTACCGATTTTGTTTTTTTTTCCTCTAGAAGGTGACGATGTAAATTCATATACAACTTGTAATCCGTTATAATCTTGTTTATAGAACTGCTCTCTAACCAGTGATTTTTCATGCTGTATTTGTGCAATTTGTTATTGCTGTGTAAACACCTTGCATTTGATGTTTTTGAATAGCATCTTATTTTTGCAGAAAATACCTACAATTTATCAAGAGTATTTTGAATTCTAACCCTGTCCTGCAATGTACTTGCAGTCCTTCCCAGGTTGTATTGTTGCAAATTTAGTAAGTATACACTCTATTCCATCATTCACATCATTAATAAAAATACTGAGTCACCACAAATCCCTGCAGAACTCCTTTTCATAAATCTCATTTTGATAGTGAGCTCCTTTTTAAACAGTTTCTAGTTTTTCACCCATCCTACTGTAGTTACATGTTTACCATATTTCCCAGCTTGCTCTAAAGCATGTCTTGTGTGAAAGTGTCAAAGACTTATGAAAACTGAAATATAATATCCAAGGCTTTTCCTTTGTCCACAAGGCCACTGTAGAAGTAAAAGACTGTATCTTTCTGACAAATCCATGCTGATGGCTATTCTTGTACTTTCAGGTGCTAAAAAAGCAGTGTGCATTTACTTGTTTCAGTATTTTTCCAGGACTGAAACACTGATGACAGCACATCCTTTTAGTCTACAGAAAAAAAACTTCTCTCTTCCTCCTCTTTAAAAAGTAGTGTTATGTCTACTCTGCTCCAGTTGTCCAGTACCTCCACTCATTCTCCACCAGGTAGCAGAGACAGACAACAGTGGCTCCAAAATACTATCAGTTTAATCTTTAAACACCTCAGAACAGGACTAATTAGAAACAGTTAACTGAAAAAAAAATCCAACTACCACACCTGACTTACCTGAATATTCTTTAATTAGTTTCTTCCCTCTTTGAGACTGACAACATTTTCTGACAGTTGGGAAATTATTGTAATAATCACTGGGCTGAGACTGACTTCTACAGTGAAGAATTGTGCAAAGAAGGAAGGTTCTCTCACCCTTCTTCCCAAGACTCATTTCATAGTCACTCTCAAAGATTCTTCCCTCGGCCTGGCACTAACTATCAGTTCCTTCATCCTGGCTCAAATCCCCTGTAGAAGAACTTCTCTCTTGGTTGCCTTTTGCACATTCAGTTGCAGAACTTGTCACCAATTTCCATTATTCCAATAGCAACCTCAACTGACAGTCTGGCTACAGGAAGCATCAAATCACCTGAAATCCCTATTATTCATGAGTTTAGTACTGTACCTCTGGTTGCCTATGAAAGATCTCATCCACTGAATCTTACCAGCCTGATGTCTATGATAATTTTCTGAACAAAGGTCCTTTTTTTCTCTCCTAGTTATCCAGAGACCTTCAAGGGTCTCTCTCCTTCTACAGTTGTGACCTTGGATAAAGCACCCCTTTATATCACAAAGGAACAATTCATTTCTTGTCTACTCTTCCTAATCAAGATTTACAGCCTTATTTTCAACAGCATATAGTTTTCACAGGTATGAATTTTCGACACCATTTTAAATTTTTTTATGGCACTTTACGCCCTTCTGTTGTGACCCAATTAGTCCCAATGGCATCACGTGAGCACAACACGGTCCAGTGTGGTCACAACATGCACAGCAGGTGTGGACACAGTTCATATAACATTTATTACAAGGCATCAGTAAATACCCCAAAATAGACTTCCTTCCATTTGCAAAGCCTGAAGTATGGAATTTCTATGAGACTGTAAAGTTCCTAAACATTTCTAGAACCCTACATTGTGCTTCATTACTGTTTAATCTATTAAAAAATAATTGTGTGACTGTTCAAATAGTTTCAAAAGAAGCTGGCTTTCTAAACAGGTAAACCAAGAAGTAAAGCTACAAATGCACTGAGAGCTGAAAGCACTGGTAATATAAACCCTTAGCGTTCTAAGAAATCAATGGTAACTGCAGGTTCTCAGCACCCTGGAAAATTACTACAGATTGGCTTCTTTCCTATGCATGTCAGTCAGCTCTGTATCAGGTTAGTTTGTAGCTCTGAGGTTTAATATGTCATTTGTCATCTTCATGGAAAGGTCATTTCCACCGATTTGCTGCATGACTTTTTTTCTGGTTCCACTGAGAACGTATTTCTAATTTAAAAAATCTAATAAACAGTTACATATTTTAGCAGATTATTGATGAGCATTGCCTGAAGGGAACCACAGGATGAAAACTTTGGCATCCTATTGACTATAAAATGACAGACTGCTACAAAATCTTATTTATGTAAAAAACATTTGCTATAGATATTTATTAAAACACAATTGCACACAATTGCAAGTTTCCAGCACCATTTTATGTTATAAATGTTTAAATAAGTTGCTGAAACTTGAATCCTTTAATGACTGTTGATTGCATTTGCAGGCACTTCATACAGAATTGAGATGCTCAATTTTCCATAATAATTTCTAACTCAATCGATATATATGAGCTAAACAAGTTTAATCTTGGTGAAATTTAATTTAGGCATGGACAACATTCAGAGAAAATCATTTGAGGCATGCCTACATCTCTACCCAGAAGTATGTCTTCATATGTCGATTTTATCATTTCAGAGAATAAATATTCCTCTCTATCTTAAGACCCTGTGTCATGCTACTATTATTCTTTGATAGTTCTCTTTTTAGTTCACTTTTCTCTTGACATTTGTCCAATCTTATTCAATATATACATATCTCCATTTTAATAAAAAATATGTATTGCATTGTTATCACCTCATAAATACTGAAGAGAAACTATTTAACAGAAAAAATGTGGATATATATCTATCCCCTCAGAGAAACAACATTGTGAAACCGACTTCTTGAGCTTGCCAATTTAAATGAAATAATATGCTCATAATATTGCCTAAGTATTGAATCACATTAATATTTATCACCAAAATTATCAAATCAGCTACCAGAAATATATGGAGGTGTAAACGATAATAACAAAGATTTTTAGAAAACTAGTACTAAAATCAGATGTACTTGTATATGAAGTTTCATTACAATAGCTGAAGTAATTCTCTGTCAGTTCAAAATATACTCGGGGAAAAAAAAAATCCTTCACTAGCCTCCATTCAGAAAACATTGTTACCAAAGCTAATGCAAGCTACATCTGATATAAGACTTTTCTTTGAATCTCGGTTGTCTTCAATGCTTATACATATTTTACCAGAATTTGTTTTCACTGATTCACTCTTCTCCTTCAGTACATCACTGTCTAGGGCTGTCATACCCCTTGCCTCTTCTGGTGAAATCACACAGACTGCTTTCTGGTCCCCATTCCCCCATATACTTGCATTCATAAAATATTAAAGAATCTTAATATATGGTAGTCTTAAAGCTTATAATGCAAGTTATTAATACAGAATACATAAACAGAAGACCAAATTCTAACATACACAGGAATAAATTGAGATGAACTCTCTTAACTTTAGTGAGCTACTGAAATGTTAGAATAAATTAAAATTGAAACCATTCTTATAGGTAAGCAAACCCAAATCAAAGAAAGTGTTTCAGAAAAATTATTTTTTATTTCATATAAGATACTTTCAGTATAAATATATGGTATACTTTCTATCCACATCCATTGTTAGGACACTTAAAATCTATTGTTTTATAAAGAAATCCATTGTTTTGTGAAGAAATCCTTTACCCAAATAGGATCTGGCTTTGGGCAACCTGGTCTACTGGGAGGTGTCTCTTTCCATAGCAGGGGGGTTGCACTGGATTATCTTTGAGGTCCCTTCCAACTCAAACCATTCTGTGATTCTGTGAACACTAAATTTTTGTCGTCTCAAGTCAGTCCCAGAAACAGAAATCTTCTATTCATTAAAAGACTTCACTCTGAAGTCAAGGTCTTAAAATCAATTAAAACCACAAAACATTTATTTTGGCCAGCTTTGTTTTTCCATAACTGTCACTATTAGCAGTTCTTCCATTTTCACTGGCAGAGGATTAAATGCAATGAAAAATGAGGAGTGCCACTTATGCTGCAAGTTTTTAGAGCTTAGTTGTAGAGAAAGTTCCTTTTATCAACTGGCAACAGGCATGCATGTTTCTTAATAAATGTGTTTTGTAGGGATTACGCAAGTGCAGGTAGTGGCCCACGCTGTGTTAAAGAGCTGCTGCTCCTTCTGGGTTAAGTGACTCACGAAGAGTCTTAGATCAGACCATCTCACATCCAAAGAACACATGATCCAGTCTGCTGCCTCAGGATCGATCTGCGCTATCAATTTTTGATATCAGCAGAAACTACCATAATTTACCAAAGAGCAGTCATTTAACTGAAAAGAACCATTCTCTGTAACATTGCAACAAATAATTTGTTTGTTTCACTTTGTAGCTTTCTCCCAAGAATTTAAAAAAATTACAGAAGTGAGGAAAACTGGTAAACAAGATGCTTTTCTGGATAAAATAAATATTAATATTTCCTATTTGGAGAAAATATTTTCTCCCCCTGCCTTTTTAAAAATACCTTACTAATCCAAATTTCCAGTGTATTTCACCCAGAAATACATTATTTAAGAAAAAAAATGCTTTAAAACCTTCACCCAGCCCCAACACAAACCCATTTTGCAGGTCACTCCTGCCTGGACACAAGATGTCATCCCCCATCCTTAAGACTTGTGGCAAAGGTACTGCATGCAATAAGCCAGAATGTTCAGTGAACCTGAAATCAGAAAGGGCCTTGTGTGCACCATTGGGGCAGAAAAAACAATTGCATTCTCCTGGCCAGCAAATATAAATTTTCTGTATCCCTTTCCATCTGTTACTGAAGACAGTCAGTCCTATAATGTTTCTTACACTGGAACTGTGCGTGTTGCACTTTCGCTCTGTTCTTTTTCACTGACTGATCCCTTTCATCTTCAACAAAACAATGGTGGTGTAGACTGAATCTTTCACCCTCAAACCCTGTTTCAAATGTAGTGAAAAGCTGTCAAAGAATTGCTGCTTGCATGCCACTACAGAAGGAATGCTGTCCTCAATCTCAGCTTTTAAAGAATAAATGGAACATAAACATAGAAGTGCCTAAAATTGAACTAAATTATCTCTTCCTGGACAAATTGAAAATAAATTGTATTAGAGAAACTTGAAAAAGCTTTAACAAGTCTATAATCTGTAAACAAATATAAATCAGTTGCATGTTGGTAAACTGACACCACGTCTAGAGGAAGAACAGACTAATTTTGGTAGGAATTACCTATAAAATATTTACAAGAAGAAAAGGAAGAGAAGAAATAGATTATATTTAAAAATATACTCGATGGCAAACTTAGGTGCTATGCTGATTTTTTAATGTATACATACCTGCATAAGGGTAAAGCTTTTCAGAATTTTTTTTTTTTTTAAATGCTTATTAAATTTAAAAAAAGATGCTCAAAACAACAGCTGTTTTTTTCCTGCTGCACCAATCAAGTTTTCTCAGAGAGAAAGAGCTTGTGAATTTCTTCTAGGCATTATTTGATTAAGTTGACAATATTATGTGAGCAATGGTCGAGTACCCACTGTGCCATACTTTTGACCAAATTGATTTGTGTAATGAACACTTGCTCTGTCTCTTCTCCAGCCTGAATAGGGCTCTTGATTTAACCAGTGGTGCTGGAAGCCAAGTGAATTTACAGCCCCCACAGTCATTCTCTCTCAATCTGGAGAGAATAGCAGCAGCAGTACATGAGCAAGCATAATTCAATACATTGTGCTATAAGCACAGAAAATAATATCAGAGAGCTCTGCAATATACCTGTTTGATTTGATTTGTAAACCTGATAAAAAAGCAATCGAGAAAAGTTCAGCAGAAAAAAAAATATATATGCGTCCTGAGCAAAAATATAACTATACTGAATGTGTACAAAGAAGTGAAAAAATCATGCATAGTAAATCAACTTCATACTTTCCTTAGGTAATATTGCACATTTTCCATTTAAAAAGGGTCTAGACTCTGTAAAGTTACCTTTCCATTAAAAAGTGAGCAAAGAGAGTAATTTAAAACTGAGATTGAGACTTTTTGAAAATACTGTTTCTCTAATATACTACTAGCAGTGTACTGACAAGTGTGAGAGGCTTGCATCTTTCTTGTTTGCTTAAGTAGATTGACTAATTAATCATAGTGGTTTTGCTAAATTTATATTCTGAGAAGTCTTGACCCTGCAATATGCTTCCCAGAAACATGACAACATAGAGGACATGGAGCTATCTACGCAGATATATCTGTTTGTACTTAAATGTTTACACAAAGGTGTACCCATGAAAAAAAATTCTATGGCTGTGCTTTTTCACAACTGTGATAAACATTACCAGGAGTATCAGTGACTTTTCTTGTCAACTGCATCTCTGTTATTCTTTTCTCATGAGTAAAGATCAATAGTAAAGTCTCATCGCTTTCAGGATATTACAAGGTGAGATTATTTTTTTTAATTAGTTCTAAAGATAAAAATATTTTAAGTATTTCATACTGCAAGGCATGCAGCTCATGCCACATCAATTTATCCCCTTAAGAATCCATTTCTGAAGACAATGTGCCCTGTTCTTTGTTCTGATCTAGTGCAAAGTGCACATAGACGTGAGACTTGCCATTATGCACAAAGAAATGTAGTAGTATAATTTGCTTTTGATACTGCTGCTATGTCTTCACAGTAAATTAATATGTTGTACTCTAGGAATGCTTGGTTTCAGAGACACTGAGACTTAAACCCTGCAGAGGAAGCCCTGACCCTCTTGTTTTCAGTGGTAAAATTCCCTTTTATTTCAGCTGGGTCAGAACATCACCCCAGTATTATAACCACCTGAGAAAATAATTTCACCATTCCCATTAATTTCACTCAATTTCCCAGATTACAAAAGATATAATGTTCATCTGTTCCTCTCTTTTACAAAAACATTTTACTATCCAAAGCACCAAATGAAAACAAACCAAGGCAATTACTTTGTCACCGTATGCTATGACAGTTCTGAAAAGAAACATACAGAGCAGCCAAGTCCCTGTTCTGTGAGGCCAGCTTGTCCCCTCTCTAAAGCACTGAGCTATTGCACTGGCTACTGTTCAGTCTATTAGTGTGTAAGAGCAGTCCTCCTTTCCATTTCACTACTGGCAAAAGTATGTTAGATGTCCAATTGTGCCTATTATTCTTATTAATAGAACACATCTTCCAAAGTTGAGATGAAATGTGAGACAAATACACTTAGCTTGCAAGCTGTGTTGCATTTGGGTGACCCAAGTGATGAAGCTGGACAAAGCAGCAAGCCTGCTTGCATTGTACGGGCAGAATAGATTTATTTACAACACTGTGCTTCACAAGAAAGCAATTGTTTCATGTGGAATGGCACTTAGAAACAAAGGCCAAAAAAAGTGGCTTCTCTTCTGTATGAGCTTGTCCAAAATTCTAACAATCTAATGAAAGTATTTGCCTTAAGTAAGTTCTGTATCAGACAAGAAAGTTCACCTTTCTTTTCTCCCAAACATAGCGGGCCAGAATAGCCTCTGACAAAACCACTTTGTTGAGGCAGTAAGAAAGATGATCAATGATGCATCAACATGGCGCCTCATCCAATCACTGATGGCAAACCCTGAATCATAAGCGGTGCCATGGCTCCAGTGAGCTACCAGGGACACTTGGTGTCTGGGTCATCTGCCAGCAACAGCCCATCGTGGAAATGTCTTTGAATGTGGCAAGAGTTGCACCACTCCTTGACTCCACCAGCAGCACAGTGATTTGAGATGATCATGCTGTACATGAATAACGGGGCAGCACCCTGCCTGCCCTGCTGTCGGTCACAGGCAGGGTGTCCACATCTGTCTGCGTCGCCAATATTGCTCAGGGGGCAGGATGTCAGGAGGTAGAGTGTCAGCGCACCTTTTTTAAGTAAGAAAAGATAACCACCTCCTCTCTGGAATATTTTATGTTAGAGGTTCTTGATGAATACAATTTCAAATACCAGAAAGACGATGTAAGGTGGTTGATTCTGTTTGGGACATTTGTTTTAGATATACTGCAACACATAAGCATACCCTGGTAGAATCTCTTAATCCAATTTACAGAAAAACAAAAAAGAACCTGAACAATTTTGTACTTTGCTTTGCCAGTTTCTATGGTTCCTGATATTGACAATGCTTTGGGGCTTCAGCACACTGGGTATTGTTCCATGTTGAAGGCTTTAAAGCAGTACTGATTACTTCTTTCATTTCTAGATGGATGCAGTTTGGATGCTGATACCACAGGCTACAGGAAAGTACTGCTATTACTGTGATAGCTTATGCATAGAAAGCTAGCAGGCTAAATAAGAGATCATTAATTTTGAGGACAGATAGGAGCAATAAGATAGGTTTCTTAAGCTTCTGGTACTGCAGGGCAACCAAAGAGTTATTAATTACTTGGCTACATTAATTATCTCCCCAATCTATCTTCCTTAACAATATGGAATATAGCCTTTACATAGTGCTTTACGTCGCCATTGCTGGCTCATCGTTTTTCTTCTAAAATAGTCAACAAGATATCAGAGAATACCATATCAATCATGTTTGGAGTGGAATCACCAGAAATCGTAAGTGTTTTGGTTCCTGAACATGTTATCTCAGAACTTAGACAGAATTCGCTGGTATAAAGAGTAGATATGATTTTTTAAAGAATATTCATGGTAGGTTTTAAGAGTTTTGAGTAACTAAGCAGTCGCCAAGTTCAGTTAAGGACATCCAACTGACATCAACATATCAATAAATTGAAATGGGAGAAGGAAGTAGGTTGCCTTAATGCATTATTTATTGTCTGCATTGATTCAATAACTATTTCTGATCACCTACTGGTCCCATCCATGAAAATCTCAACAACAACCATTAACAAAACCATTCTCTAATCAGCTGCATCCTGGCTCCATTAGCCAAGAAGGAAATGCATACAACCCATGCACATTTTTAGAAGTTCATTCTCCATCTACAAAAACTGAGTTATTGTGGTATTTTCAAAGGGTAATTTAAAAATTAATTCCTTGGGTTTATCCTTAAAAAAAAATTAACCGGCCACACTAGGAAACATTTTACTGGTCAAAAGACAAAAGCATTAATCAAATTGAAATTAAATATCTTAAGCATTGATACATAGGCACAAAGAAATATTCAATTAATTTTGTTTTTCCTCTTTAATCTGTTGCTCAGAAGACAATTATTTTGCATTTAATTCTGGCTGCTCATTCAAAGGACTTCAATAGCAGGAAT